>NC_053023.1:95749439-95799501 GCF_003073215.2 Triticum urartu | reverse complement strand
TTCTTTTTTTGTTGTTTCCCAAATATTGTCTAGTTTATTTTCATATTTATTTCAAAATTTTCCAAACAACTTTTTTGTACTGTTTTTAAAGTATGTGTTAATTCAAATTTATGTAAATAGGATTTGTTGGAGAGAGAAGAAAACTTTCAAAAGTTTTAGAGAGCACCTCACCTCTCCACACCTTGAAGGAAAGCATTTTTGAACCCTGGCATAATATTACCGTGTGATGTTTGATACAGTTACAACACCGCCGTGACACGGAGTATCCATTATTTTCTTTGTGAGGATATGATCATACTCATGAGTGCATATTGGTGATCTCATATTACTGGAACTTGATAAGTTTGCGATAGTAATCATTCTCACATGCCTTTTTTGCCTACCGGAAGGAAGCCGAGAAAGCCTCTGTCTTGGGTAGACACAGCTTATCTCTGGTTCCCCGTAGAGACGGTAGTGTCCGGTATGGCAAGATGAGGTATGATGAGTAGTGATACTGTCTGTTGGATTGAAACATATTTGTTATACTAATCATACATGAAATACTTAAGCCTCCTGAGTCGGCCGTAGATCGAGTCTTGTTCCAGTAACCCCCATACTTGTTTCGTGCTGCCACTTGTCCCTGCCATAGCTAGGGTACGGTTCAGTAAGTTGTCAACCCCTGTCTAGCACACACCGTATAGAGAGGCCATGGTGGAAGATACCGGCTGCATCCGGTAGGCATGCCACCTGGTCCGGGGGCATGGGTGTTTCTGGTTGGGACCGAGAGGGGGGCACCCCTTAGAGCGCGCGATAGAAATTTGATCCCATGCTACGCGAGGTTGTAGCCTCCCCACTTAGAGTTTTGCTTAACAGGTGTCGTGGGTGATTCCAGACACGAGTAAAGTTAAGCTGGTGTGTGCAAGTCAGGCGTGTTTTCGACTAAAAGACCGTAGACGGAATTAGTTCCGATGGACTAAAGAAATCCGTTACTCGTGGGTAAAGAGTACACCCTCTGCAGAGATATTATACCTATTCGAATAGCCGTGTCCATGGTTAAGGACTACAGTCTAGGATGGGTCAAGTGTCGGTCTTAGTGTCGGTCTTCGGAGGAAAAACTACTAAACCAGAACATTGATTATGACCGGTGACGTATGATGATTATGATTATTATTATTATGGACTAACCATTTATGTTATTTGAATTATTGAGTATCCCTGGGACGGTTCTACCTCCTGGATATTCACCGTGATTATTCTTATATGAGCCCTTTATGTGGTGTCGCCCAGACGCCCGACTGTGGCATGCGTGTTATTTCATTTACTTATGAGCCCTTTATGTGGTGTCGCCTAGACGCCCGACTGTGGCATGTGTGTTATTTAATTTACTTATAAGCCCTTTATGTGGTGTCGCTCAGACGCCCGACTGTGGCATGCTTGTTATTTCATTTACTTATAAGCCCTTTATGTGTTGTCGCACAGATGCCCAACTATGGCATGCTTGTTATTTCATTTACTTATAAGCCCTTTATGTGGTGTCGCACAGACGCCCGACTGAGGCACGCTTCATATTATTATCCTTTCAAGGCATCGCTTCAGACACCCGATCGGTGCTTTTCATTTCTACTCCCTGATTGTTTACTCATGTTTTATTTGAATGATCTGCTTGCGTGCATCATGAACCTTATTTCATAACTGACGAAGTGATCATGGAATATTTCAAAACATGATTATCAATGGATATATTATACCTGTGTTCTTAATGTTTGCGAGTACATTCAAAGTACTCACTGGCTTGTCCCTGGCTATTGTCTTGGCCAGATTTCTTGCGTGAAGAGGAGCGTTGTGATGACAGCCCCGGAACCTACGCAATGGTTATAGCAGCCTCGCGAAGATAGGAGTTATCCTGGTCAGCTGTTCCTGTGGGAAATGGAGTCCCATAGACGCTGATGATCCGCAAACCACTTCCGCCACCAACCACTAGAAACCAATTGTTGTACCCATAGGCCAGAATTGTCTTGTACTACATATTTTGCATTTTGCTTGGAGTTTTTGTAACAAGTTGGTGTCTCATTAGCTAACAGTAATCTGGGGCTGGTGGGCACAAGGGCCGCTTTTGGGAAATTAATATCCCGAAAATCCGGTCCTGACAAGTGGGTGGCGAGAGCAGCCTGGTGCTCGGTGCGAGCCCGACGAGCGTCAGCCATGGACACGACGGAAGATCACACGCGAACAGCGGAAGAAAGATTCCGACGCACCCCTCCCTGGCGCGCCAAATGTCGGATTTCGGGTTCCGGCAGACCCTTGAGATTCGAACACTGGGGTGCGCGCGGAGATCTCTCCCCTACCAATCTATGTCCAATCTCCTCGCGTGATCTAAGCTAGAAATAACGAACAACACAAGGGACACGAGGTTTATACTGGTTCGGGCCACCGTTGTGGTGTAATACCCTACTCAAGTGTGTGGTGTGGTGGATTGCCTCAGGGGCTGATGATGAACAGTACAAGGGAAGAACAGCCTCGCGAGAGGTGTTCTTGAGCTGGTGCGATGAACTGTTCGGGTGATTTCAGTCGCCTCTCTCTCTCTGCTAGGGCTCTACCAGATCTCTAGATGTCATCCCCCTCTCTGCCTTCTGTCCGATCTCTAGATGTTTTTCCTCTCTCCCTCTCCGATCTCTAGATGTTTTTCCTCTCTCTGGTGGATAGCTCTATTTATAGAGGCCCTGGGCCTCTCCCCAAATAATGAGTGGGAAGGGCGCCAACAATTGGCCATTTTGAAGGGGAACATCTAGTATAAGTTATCCTGACCAAAGGTGGTCTTCGGCTGCCAAAAGCACTGGTGGTGACGTCGTCTTGGGCTCCACGGTGACCTCCGTCCTGCCGCTCTGTTGGTCTTGGTCTTGTTGCACCGGAATGGTAACCTTTGCCCGATGCCTTGGCATGTACTTGCCCCCTTTGCACCAAAGGGGAAACAAGGACACTGCGCAGGCCGGCGCCTGCCTGGCGCCCGCCTGGTCTCGATCGTCATGGCTTGCGTCACGGGCTCCTCGCGAGGTACCCCTGCCTTGATCTCTTCGCCTCCTCGCGAGCCTGCCTGATGAGGCTGCCTCTGAGGAAGCTTCCGGTCATCCGCCCCGCGAGGCTTGGCCCCTCACGAGGGTCTTGAGCTTGAGCTGATGAAGATGGGCCGCGCTGGGCCCCCACTTGAGCCACGCCGCAGGCCGCAGGCAGGCAAGTCTGGGGACCCCTGTTCCCAGAACGCCAACACTGTCAGGTGTTCCACCTGACAGGGATGTCGAGTTCATGATAGACCTTGTTCTAGGAACCGTCCCAATTTCTAGAAGACCCTATAAGATGGCACCCTTAGAACTAGCTGAGCTTAAGATTCAACTCGATGAGTCCTTGAAAAAGGGTTTCATCCGTCCTAGTTCTTCTCCTTGGGCTTGCCCCGTCCTATTCGTCAAGAAGAAGGATCGAACGGATCGGATGGTTGTAGATTACCGACCCGTCAACTTGGTCACTATCAAGAACAAGTATCCGCTCCCCAAGATCAACGATCTGTATGATCAGCTCGCTGGATCCTCAGTCTTTTCCAAAATGGATTTGAGGTTGGGCTACCATCAAATCAAAATCAAGAATGGGGACATTCCTAAAACGGCCTTTGTTACTCGTTATGGCCAATACGAGTACACCGTTATGTCCTTCGGTTTAACCAATGCCCCAGCCACCTTCTCTCGGTTAATGAACTCGATCTTCATGGAGTATTTGGATAAATTCGTCGTGGTATACCTCGATGATATACTCATCTACTCCAAGAGTGAGGAAGAACATGCCGAACATCTAAGGCTGGTATTGACGAAACTTCGAGAGCATCGCCTTTATGCCAAATTCTCCAAGTGTGAATTTTGGTTGCCAGAAGTGACCTATCTAGGCCATGTAATCTCTGGTAAGGGTATTGCTGTCAATCCCGAGCGAGTTCAAGCCGTCCTTGATTGGACTCCACCTGAAACGGTCAAGCAAGTTCAGAGCTTCCTTGGCTTAGCGAGCTATTGTCGCCGCTTCATCGAGAATTTCTCCAAGGTTGCTAAACCTCTAACTGAAGTCCTCAAGAAAGATAAAAAGTTCGATTGGACCCCACAGTGCGAGTTCAGCTTTCAGGAACTGAAAAGACGACTGACATCTGCTCCCGTACTGGTACCACCAGATTTCTCCAAGGACTTTATTATCTATTGCGACTCCTCGCGACAAGGACTAGGTTGCATACTCATGCAAGATCGTCAGGTAATTGCCTATGCCTCACGGCAATTACACCCACATGATCTAAAGCTTGCAGCTGTAGTCCATGCACTTAAAACTTAGCGACATTACCTTCTCGGTAATCATTGTGAGATCTTCACTGATCACCAAAGTCTGAAATATATCTTCACCCAACCGGATTTGAATCTCAGGCAAAGACGTTGGGTCGAGTTGATCACGGATTACGACTTAGGAATAACTTACACCCCAGGAAAAGCCAATGTCATGGCTGATGCACTAAGTCGTAAATCCTATTGTAACACTCTGATGTTACAACAAAGTCAACCACTTCTCCACGAGGAATTTCGTAAGCTTAACCTTCACATAATTCCTTCCTATCCACCCTGGTGGCGAAGCCTAACCTTACGGATCAAATCGTAGCTGCCCAGAGGCATGATAAGGGCATATCCTGGATTAAGGAAAACATCGCTAGCGGAGTTGCTAAATGTTTGTCCATGGATGAGCGAGGTGTTTTCTTCTTCGAGAACCGCTTGGTGGTTCCCAAGAAGCAACATCTACGTCAGTTGATTCTTAAGGAAGCTCATGAATCCCCTCTCACCATTCATCCCGGTAGTAATAAAATGTATCAAGACCTACGCCAGAGGTTTTGGTGGACTAGGATGAAGAGAGAAATTGCTCAATACATTGCTAGTTGCGACGTCTGTCATCGTGTTAAAGCAGAGCATCAACGGCCTGCTGGCACCCTTCAACCTTTGGCTATTCCTGAATGGAAGTGGGATAAAATTAGTATGGATTTCATTACCGAGTTTCCCAGGACCAAGAGAGGGAATAATGCTATCTTCGTCGTTGTCGATCGTCTTTCCAAAGTAGCCCACTTCCTACCTGTTCGTGAGAGTATCACCGCTAGCCAGCTAGCTGACTTATACATCTCCCGAATAGTGTCTCTTCATGGTGTCCCATTGGAAATTAACTCAGACTGTGGGAGTCTCTTCACCTCTCGATTTCGGGAAAGTTTCCAAAATGCTATGGGAACTCGTCTCTCCTTTAGCACCGCCTTCCACCCCCAATCAAGTGGTCAAGTAGAACGAGTCAATCAAATTCTGGAGGATATGCTCCGAGATTCTGTCATCTCATTCGGAATGGGTTGGGAGAAATGCCTTCCATTCGCAGAGTTCGCTTATAACAATAGTTATCAAGCTAGCTTGGGCAAAGCTCCTTTCGAAGTTCTCTATGGACGAAAATGTCGAACGCCCCTTAACTGGTCAGAAACCGGGGAAAGACAACTCTTTGGCCCGGATATGATTCAGGAAGAAGAAGAGCAGGTTCGCGTTATTCGTGAGAAATTGAAAACAGCCCAATCTCGTCAAAAGAGCCAATATGACCGCAAACATAAGCTCATGACTTATGAAGTCGACGAGAAGGCTTACCTTCGGGTTACTCCTTTAAAGGGAACCCATCGTTTTGGTATCAAAGGCAAATTGGCTCCTCGTTACATTGGACCCTTTCGCATTCTTGCCAAACGAGGAGAAGTTGCCTACAAATTGGAACTACCTCCGCATCTTTCCAGAGTTCACGATGTCTTCCACGTTTCTCAACTCAGGCGCTGCTTCACGGATCCAATCCATGAAGTGGACCACGAAACGCTTGTTCTCCAAGATAATCTCACATATCGGGAATATCCCGTTCGCATCATTGATCAAGCCGAGCGTACCACTTGATGCCATAACATGAAGTTTCTCAAGGTTCAATGGTCACACCACTCTGAAAAAGAAGCCACTTGGGAAAGGGAGGATCGTCTTCGACTCGAGTACTCCACCTTCTTTCCAACGGATCCTAAATCTCGGGACACGATTCTTTTGAGTGGGGGTGAGTTGTCACACCCTAGCTAGGTCATGCATTAGAGTGTTGCATCATGTCTACTTCTCCAGAAAACTGAAATGGGGATGGCAGAACCCCCAGCACCCCCCTGGAAACAACTAGGGTTTACTAAAATTATTTTCAATGAACCCAAAATGCCCTTCATAAATGTTCACCATCTTTGGTCCGGGCTAAACACTCTGCCAAAAATGGTTTCATATTTTTGGAGGCTATTCTGGATTTTTGCACCAAGCCATAAGTATTTGCATTTGGGCAATTTAAATCCTATAAACATTTTAAAATGCCCAAATAATCTTGAGGGTATTTTTAGGCTGTTGAGAATATTTTCAAATGTGCCTCTGAATATTTTCAGGTTTTTCCTAAATGGAATAGTATTTTTACTATTTCAAAACACAGAACAGGAACAAATAAAAAAGAGAAACAGAAAGCAGAGAGTAGAGGACTTACCTGGCAGCCACAGCAGGCCCACCTAGCCGGCCCAGCCTAGCAACCACTCTAGCGAGCTACTTGACTTGGCCAGGCAGGCAGGTGCTCGACGCCGGCACCAGCGCGCGCCACGCAGCTGCCCGCCGCCCTGCTTCCTCCCCTCGCCATTCTGCTGGCCTGGGTCGATCACCCACTCCTCCCCCGAGCTCGCACACACACCCCTTCCTCCCCAGCTCCTCTCCCTCGCTCTCCCACACCATGGTCGAGGCTGCCGCGCCCGTGCCATCATGAAACACGCGTCCGCCATCGTCCCCGTGTCACGCTGCCAAGTCCAATAGCTCCGCCGTTGTCGTCCACGTCGAGCAGGCCGGGACCCGAGCGCTCGCCCGCTCTGGAGTCGCCGTTGACTCCGTCTTCCCCAACTCCGGCCGCCGAGATCGCCATCGCCGCACCGCTCAGCTCTGGCCTTCCCCGAGCCCGCTTCGATGCCTGCTGCGATCGCCGTGAGCCCTACTCCGTCCTTCCCCTCTCCGTTACCTCTCTCATGCACCGTATGCACAGCACCAAGCTCACCCGCACCCGCCGCCGCTTGTGCTCATCGCCGACGTGACTCCGTCCACCCACCGGCCACTCCACCATGACTAACACACTCACCGCACTCGCAGGAACCCATAGCACCACTCCACGCGCCTCGACGTGCCCCATAGCCTCGGGTTCGACCTCACCTGAGCTCCGGCAGCCGCACAGCTCGTCGCCGGCGATGTTTCTAGCCACCCCGAGCTCCACCACTGCCACCAAACGATGCGGTTCGTTCCCAGCTACGCATAGATGCTCTCCGCCATCCATTTGGTCGCCGGAGCACGAAACTCGCACTGCCTCGCGGCGTCCGGCCTCGCTGGCAGCTAAACGCCAGCAAGTTTGACCCTGTTTGACCCTGGTTGACCCTGAGTTGGCCGAGGTTGACTCCCCCTGAGTCTATGACAAGTGGGGTTGCTCTGCTAATTAACTTAGATTATCACTAACTAAATTTAGTTAGTTTAAATAACTACTGACACGCGGGTCCCACTTGTCAGGTTTGACCTGGACTGGCTCCGTTGACCACTGACGTCACCCTTAGCAATGCTGATGCATTAATTCAGTTACTAGAATTATTCTTATATAGGATATTCCAGAAAATACTACAAACTTCAAAAATTCATAACTTTTAATCTGTAACTCCAAATGCACATTATATATGAAATTTGATCAGAAAAATTCAATCTTTCCATCTGTAATGGTTTCATGCATGACAGAACACTTTAACCCTGCTGTTTAGGTGAAACAAGCTAATGCACTTTCATGACTTAATAACATAAGCTTCCATTTGAACCTTTGATACAAATAGACTCAAACCAACTTGTTTCACAATGCATTAGTCAGGACACCTCATATTGCCATGTCATAGCATGCATCATATTGTTGCATATTGCCATGTGATGATTGTGTTCTGTGATGTCTTGCGTGGTAGGTTCTGCCTCCGAGGGTATTCTCGAGTATCCAACTGAAGAGCAGTACCCTACTACTACTCCATCAGGCAAGCAGCCCCATTGATCATATCGATACAATCCCATGTTCTCGCTCCTGCTCTCATTTACTGCATTAAGACAACAACGTTTCAAACTGCTGTGTGTTGCGGTAGTTGAACCCTTATCCTCTGCATGACCTGTCATTGCCACAGTAATTAGATGAAACCCACTAGCATGTGTAGGAGTTGATTGAGCCATGTATGTGTTTCCTACCTTGCTATGCCTGCTATGCTTAGAGTTGTGTCAGGTCTGGTTCATCTGGGTGATGGGCTAGAGTGAAATGATTACGTCGGTAATGTGAGGGGTGTGTTGAACATGTTTTGGTAAAGGTATCGATCAGAGGCCATGTAGGAGTACATGGTGGGTTGTTTCATTGAGGTCGTCCCTAAGAACTGAGATCTGTATGCGTGATTTAAGATTCAGCTACTACCACACATTGGGCCCTGAAATATGACCCCGCTCGACTTACTGACCCCTCTCATCCTTTGTCCAGGAGTTGCAACTAGTTTCTGGTGCTTATAGGTTATGTGTTGGCGGCCGTGCGTAGCGCTGACCCCAGGGGTGGGCTATGATGCGGTAGATACACCATGGCACGGTGTACCGAGTCGCCCGTTTGGTGTCTCGGGAACCCTTCACACATTGTTTGGGGCCGTTGAGGACACCCCGGCCGGATTTCCTTGCGGACGGAACCCGAATAGGCGATAAACCTGGACTAGAGACTTGTGCGGTTAGTCAGGTCGTGGTCTACACTCACGTCGGCTTTCGCTTGAAGTCTGCCGAGCACATATCGTGTGGAGACGCTAATTGGTGGAAACATTTGTGACGAAGTACACCCCTGCAGGGTATAAAACTATTCGAATAGCCGCGTCCGCGGTAAAGGACTACTTGGTCGCTTATACAGTTCATAGACAAGTTAATGGTTACTACTAAAAGACTCAAGATAAGTGTGAGTACCGAGGATCGCCCTCTCGTAGGATGACGAGAGAGGATCCACGATGGAGTATTGTGTTGGTGTTTAGTGGACTCGTGTGGGAAAACTATTTTACATGTGGTGTCTCATAGGATAGCTTAGCGAAGAGTCAAAGCTGGCTTGCTACAATAACTCCACCACCTTCTTGAGAATGAGCATGTATAGTAGGATCTGTTGTAAGTCTTGCTGAGTACCTTTGTACTCATGTTGCTTTAATTAATGTTTTCAGACGACAACACTGCCCCTTCCGACGGGTTTTACATAGACCTCGACGTCGATGAGTGACTTGCCACCCAGGTGGTGATTCTGGCCATGGAGGGCCCTATGTAGATAGAAAGGCTTCATCAAGCCTTCTTTCTTTCTAGTGTCTGTACTCAGACTAGTTTGCTTCCGCATGTGCTTGTATGCTTGTATGACTTGAGTGTCGGGTCATGTGACCCATACCTGTATGAAAATGTTATGTATGGCTCTCCGGAGCCTTTAAATAAAGTACTTTGAGTTGTAGAGTTTTGTTGTGATGCCATGTTGTATTTACACATATCGAGCATATTGTGTGTATGATTGAAATGCTTGGTATGTGTGGGATCCGACAATCTAGTTGTTTATCCTTGGAAGCCTCTCTTATGGGGAAATGTAGTCTAGTGCTTCCATGAGCCATAGTAGTCCGCTACAGCCCGGTTCACCGGAGTCCTGCTAGCCCAGCACTACTGCTCAGGACACTTGACTGGCCGGCATGTGTTTCACTTCGTTCCTGTGTCTGTCCCTTAGGGGAAATGTCACGCGGTGACATCTGGAGTCCTGCCTAGCCTGCTATAGCCTGGGTTCCCGGAGTCCTATTAGCCCAGTGCTACAGCCCGGATTCACACGCTGCTGACCGACATGCTCGATGTGATTCATGTATGCCTGTCCCCATAGGTTTGTGCCGCTTTGGGTTCATGACTAGCCATGTCGGCCCGGGTTCTCTGTCATATGAATGCTAGCGACACTATCATATACGTGAGCCAAAAGGCGCAAACGGTCTCGGGCCATGGTAAGGCGACACCCGTGGGTATACCGTGTGTGAGGCCGCAAAGTGATATGAGGTGTTACCGGCTAGATCGATGTGACTTGGAATCGGGGTCCTGACAGCGTTGGCATTAGAGCCGGACTGCCTGTAGGTTCATTGAGCCAAACTGGTCGATGTCGAGTCTAGAAATGCTTTATTTATATGTAGGAGAATTGATTGTGGGAGGGAACGTAAGGCTCTTTTACTCCTTTACCTTATGCCCTCTGATCTTAGTCATTCTCTTCTCATTCTACGTGGGTTAAGGACTATGCTCTCTTCTCTCTATCAGGTTCATGTGTTACTAATCCGTAGTAACTTATAGGATTGTGGGTTCAAGCCTCAGTTCAGTTTCTACTACTTTTAGTATGTTGCCAGTTGAACCAGAACCTTGATATGATGTTGTTGAGTGGTTTTGCAAACTATTGTGAATGTCTCAAATCTTTTTTCTGAGCATTTACAGCCGTTATGCTGTCCGATTTCTCCTAGAAAATTCTAATGCCTTTGCATTATTCTGTGTTTTCAGATGGCCACCCATTCCCAGAACCAAGTGGTTCGTCTGACTCGGTGCCTCGATGTACCCGGTCACACGGCCATGCTGGTCCGAGTGATGGTCGAGATAGGCTATCGATGGTATCCTGAGTATACCATCGAGGAGCAGTTTCGAGACTTCAATCAGAGCCAATACCTTTGTACTGTCAAGATATACCCCTCTTATCCTAGAGCCACTGAACCCCTTCACTGCTCTTATGGACTTGGTGTTACTATCGAGATGTCCGTGCAGGACGCAACTTACTCAATGATGACTATCATTTGAGCCAGAACTGCCTTGCTTCAGAACACCGATTTCCGCTACATCCCAGCCTCACTCCCTGGGGAACAGGGGTACTATCAGGCTTTGTACTATGACTCTACACATGAGGATTCACTACTCCGCACCACTGCCGAGATGCTCGAGGACAAGGACCGCGAAAATCGTGCCTTGCGGATGGAGCTCTTCAACTCTCGTTCTGATCACTGGGCCACTTTGACCCGGTTTGCACCTGCTGTGCAGGTTGGATACATGAAAATGAGGGACCTATACCCCGTGCGGTCTGGGTTGCCAGATTGTATGGACTGGCATGATGTAGGGGGCATCACCCCTCCTCGTGGTCCCCGGCTGCCACCGTTTGTTGGACCAAGGCCACATCCGAGTCCCTATGGCCCGCAAGCTCCACAGGACCATCTGTTCCCAGATGATCATGTTCCGCTTCCAGGTTTTGGTGGTGACTTTTATGAGGATTACTACGGAGCTGTCTGAGCTAGTAGTAGTTTCACTAGTACTGTAATAGTTGTATTCTCCACAGTCCTGCGTGACCCGTGGGATACGACTTGGTGAGTATCATGCTTCGGAGGTGTAGAAAATAATGTATAGGAGCTTGGAATGCCTCCGATGAGATGTAACGTCTTTCACCGTAGTTGTACTCTAGCCAGGGCTTGTACTAAACTATGTACGGCGGATATGACCTAGGGTATATATATGGCAGTTTCTATATTACCATGTCGTGCAATGAACATCTCAGCATTCCATGTTATCCATTACATTCCGCACTTCCTTGCCAAGATTGTGCCATCCTTGTCTAAACCATTGTCTTGTTTTTCCTAGGATGGTCAACACCCGCAGCAACCCTGCTGCCCCGGAGCAGGGGGAAGCCAGTGCAGCTAGGGATGAGAATCTGCCTCACCCGCCTTCTCTGGCCAAAGTTATGCTGGAGGCAGAAAGAAACAAGCGTGAGACTAACCGCTTGCTGGAGCGGATTGAGCAGAACACTGCACGTCATCAGAGGAACGACTTGGTGTTAATCAATGACTTTATCAAGTTGTACCCACCAAAGTTTAATCATTCCGTCGAGCCCCTCGATGCGGATGATTGGCTTCGCAGCATCACCCATAAGCTACGTTCTGCCAACGTAGCTGAAGCTGATAAGGTTACCTACACTGCCTATCACCTCAAAGGCCCTGCTTGCCTTTGGTGGGAAAACTTTGAGGCTATGCGCCCGGTCGGCCAAATCACTACTTGGGCTGAATTCAGTGAGGCTTTCCGTGAGCATCACATCCCGGAAGGTCTGATGGATCATAAGAGGGAAGAGTTCTGCAATTTCACCCAAGGCAGGCTGACTGTGGATGCATACAGGTGTGAGTTTGGAAATTTAGCATGTTATGCTCCTGAAGAGGTATCCACCGAAGCTAAGAAGCAGGCAAGGTTCAGCAAGGGACTTAGCCCCGAGCTTCGTCACGACCTTCATCTGCACGAGTGCACCTCCTTCCAGAAGCTGGTCAATAAGGCCATCAGTGCTGAGACAGGTCAGACTGACTATGACGCTTCACGCAAGCACTCCCGTGATTTTGGTTCCTCATCCGGCTCTGGATCTCAGAAGCGCCGGGTGTGGATTCCAAACACAGCGCTGCCACCCAGGTTCATCCCGAGGCCATCCTTTGAGGCGCCTCGCCCCAACCAGCAGTTTGCACTGCCTAAGACCTATGGTGGCCCCGCTGCTAATGCTGCTCCACGCCCCAATGTTGTGACATGTTTCAAGTGTGGAGAGCCGGGTCACTACAGTCGAGAGTGTCCCCAGAACAACAACCCCAACCAGTCTGGAAAGTCCGTTGGCCATGGTAAGCCAGCGGGAAAGACATTCTACGCCAAGCCAGCCACCACTACACGTGGCCATGCCAACTATGTCTCAGCTGAGGAGACTCGTGATGATCCTAACGTCGTCCTTGGTATGCTCCTTGTTAATTGCCATCTGGCATCTGTTCTTTTCAATACTGGAGCATCTCATTCATTCATATCTAAGAGCTATGCTCAATTGCATAACATGACATTCTGTGACATGCCCACTTCCATGGTAATTCAAACTCCGGGTTCCAAATGGCAAACTTCTAGAGTAAGCCATGGGAATGAAATTCTTGTCGATAGACTTGTCTTCCTTGCATCTTTAATAGCTCTCAAGTCCTCGGACATAAACATCATCTTGGGTATGGATTGGATGTCAGCTCATTATGCTAAGATTGATTGTGCCACTAGAACCGTTCAACTTACTCACCCATCGGGCAAGACAGTTAATGTCTAAACTCGAGTGGCCAAGCGCCAACTTTACTCCCTAAATGCCAACCCCCTTCCAGACCTTGAAGATATTCTGGTAGTCCGAGACTTCCCGGATGTATTTCCAGAAGAACTGCCAGGTGTTCCACCTGACAGGGATGTCGAGTTTGTGATAGACCTTGTTCCAGGAACCGTTCCAATTTCTAGAAGACCCTATAAGATGGCACCCTTAGAACTAGCCGAGCTTAAGAACCAACTCGATGAGTCCTTGAAAAAGGGTTTCATCCGTCCTAGTTCCTCTCCTTGGGCTTGCCCCGTCCTCTTCGTCAAGAAGAAGGATGGAACGGATCGGATGGTTGTAGATTACCGACCTGTCAACTTGGTCACTATCAAGAACAAGTATCCGCTTCCCAGGATCAACGATCTGTATGACCAGCTCGCTGGATCCTCAGTCTTTTCCAAGATGGATTTGAGGTTGGGCTACCATCAAATCAAAATCAGAAACGGGGACATTCCCAAAACGGCCTTTGTTACTCGTTATGGCCAATACGAGTACACCGTTATGTCCTTCGGTTTAACCAATGCCCCAGCCACCTTCTCTCGGTTAATGAACTCGGTCTTCATGGAGTATTTGGATAAATTCGTCGTGGTATACCTCGATGATATACTCATCTACTCCAAGATGAGGAGAACATGCCGAACATCTAAGGCTGGTATTGACGAAACTTCGAGAGCATCGCCTTTATGCCAAATTCTCCAAGTGTGAATTTTGGTTGCCAGAAGTGACCTATCTAGGCCATGTAATCTCTGGTAAGGGTATTGCTGTCAATCCCGAGCGAGTTCAAGCCGTCCTTGATTGGACTCCACCTGAAACGGTCAAGCAAGTTCGGAGCTTCCTTGGCTTAGCGAGCTATTGTCGCCGCTTCGTCGAGAATTTCTCCAAGGTTGCTAAACCTCTAACTGAACTCCTCAAGAAAGATAAAAAGTTCGAGTGGACCCCACAGTGCGAGTTCAGCTTTCAGGAACTGAAAAGATGCCTGACATCTGCTCCCGTACTGGTACCACCAGATTTCTCCAAGGACTTTATTATCTATTGCGACGCCTCGCGACAAGGACTAGGTTGCATACTCATGCAAGATCGTCAGGTAATTGCCTATGCTTCACGGCAATTACACCCACATGAGGAAAACTATCCCACACATGATCTAGAGCTTGCAGCTGTAGTCCATGCACTTAAAACTTGGCGACATTACCTTCTCGGTAATCGTTGCGAGATCTTCACCGATCACCAAAGTTTGAAATATATCTTCACCCAACCGGATTTGAATCTCAGGCAAAGACGTTGGGTCGAGTTGATCTCGGATTACGACTTAGGAATAACTTACACCCCGGGCAAAGCCAATGTCATGGCTGATGCGCTAAGTCGTAAATCTTATTGTAACAACCTGATGTTACAACAAAGTCAACCACTTCTCCACGAGGAATTTCGTAAGCTTAACCTTCACATGTTCCTCGAGGATTCCTATCCACCCTGGTGGCGAAGCCTAACCTTACGATCAAATCATAGCTGCCCTACTACTACTTCTCCATGAGTATCAGCTGAAGGGCAGTACCCTACTACTACTCATCAGGCAAGCAGCCCCATTGATCATATCGATACAATCCCATGTTCTCGCTTCTGCTCTCATTTACTGCATTAAGACAACAACGTTTCAAACTACTGTGTGCTGTGGTAGTTGAACCCTTATCCTCTGCATGACCTGTCATTGCCACAGTAACTAGATGAAACCCACTAGCATGTGTAGGAGTTGATTGAGCCATGTATGTGTTTCCTACCTTGCTATGCCTGCTATGCTTAGAGTTGTGTCAGGTCTGGTTCATCTGGGTGATGGGCTAGAGTGAAATGATTATGTCGGTAATGTGAGGGATGTGTTGAACATGTTTTGGTAAAGGTATCGATGAGAGGCCATGTAGGAGTACATGGTGGGTTGTTTCATTGAGGCCGTCCCTCATAAACTGAGATCTGTATGCGTGATTTAAGATTCAGCTACTACCACACATTGGGCCCTGAAATATGACCCCGCTCGACTTACTGACCCCTCTCGTCCTCTGTCCAGGAGTTGCAACTAGTTTCTGGTGTTTGTAGGTTATGTGTTGGCGGCCGTGCGTAGCGCTGACCCTAGGGGTGGGCTATGATGCGGTAGATACACTGTGGCCGGGTATGTCGGGCGCCCGTTTGGCGTCTCGGGACCCTGTACACATCGTTTGGGGCCGTTGAGGACACCCCGGCCGGATTTCCTTGCGGATGGAACCCGAATAGGCGATAAACCTGGACTAGAGACTTGTGTGGTTAGTCAGGTCGTGGTCTACACCCACGTCGGCTTTTCGCTTGAAGTCTGCCGAGCACATGTCGTGTGCAGACGCTAAGTGGTGGAAACATGTGTGACGAAGTACACCCCTGCAGGGTATAAAACTATTCGAATAGCCGCGTCCGCGGTAAAGGACTACTTGGTTGCCTATACAGTTCATAGACAAGTTAATGGTTACTAAAAGACTCAAGATAAGTGTGAGTACCGAGGATGGCCCTCTCGTAGGATGACGAGGGAGGATCCCCGGTGGAGTATTGTGTTGGTGATTAGTGGACTCGTGTGCGAAAACTATTTTACAGTGGTGTCTCGTAGGATAGCTTAGCCAAGAGTCAAAGCTGGCTTGCTGCAATAACTCCACCACCTTCTTGAGAATAAGCATGTATAGTAGGATCTGTTGTAAGACTTGCTGAGTACCTTTGTACTCATGTTGCTTTAATTACTGTTTTCAGACGACAACACCGCCCCCTCCGATGGGTTTTACGTAGACCTCGACGTCGATGAGTAACTTGCCACCCAGGTGGTGATTCTGGCCATGGAGGGCCCTATGTAGATAGACAGGCTTCGACAAGCCTTCTTTCTTTCTAGTGTCTGTACTCAGACTATTTGCTTCCGCATGTGCTTGTATGCTTGTATGACTTGAGTGTCGGGTCTTGTGACCCCTACCTGTATGAACATGTTATGTATGGCTCTCCGGAGCCTTTAAATAAAGTACTTGAGTTGTAGAGTTTTGTTGTGATGCCATGTTGTATTTACACATATCGAGCATATTGTGTGTATGATTGAAATGCTTGGTATGTGTGGGATCCGACAATCTAGTTGTTTATCCTTGGCAGCCTCTCTTATGGGGAAATGTAGTCTAGTGCTCCTTGAGCCATAGTAGTCCGCTACAGCCCGGTTCACCGGAGTCCTGCTAGCCCAGCACTACTGCTCAGGACACTTGACTGGCCGGCATGTGTTTCACTTGTTCCTATGTCTGTCCCTTCGGGGAAATGTCACGCGGTGACATCCGGAGTCCTGCCTAGCCTGCTACAGCCCGGGTTCCCCGGAGTCCTGTTAGCCCAGTGCTACAGCCTGGATTCACACGCTGATGACCGACATGCTCGATGTGATTCATGTATGCCTGTCTCCATAGGTCTGTGCCGCTTTGGGTTCACGACTAGCCATGTCGGCCCGGGTTCTCTGTCATATGGATGCTAGCGACACTATCATATACGTGAGCCAAAAGGCGCAAACGGTCCCGGGCCATGGTAAGGCGACACCCGTGGGATACCGTGCGTGAGGCCGCAAAGTGATATGAGGTGTTACCGGCTAGATCGATGTGACTTGGAATTGGGGTCCTGACACCGGGTTGCATTCCTCCTCTCTCTTCTCAGTCCAACCACACACTTGACCTCGTTCGCCTAACCCCTCTTTGCACAGTGCATCGACCCCTCACGCGTGTCCGAAAACTTACCCGAACCCGACCCAGGTTGTCATTACCGATGGGTCCGGATCATCCCCAAACGTCTATAAAACATCACCGTTTTCTTATTTGGACTCCCTAGCCTATTTTTCTCGACCGCCCGATTTCAATCGGAGGGTCCAACATCAATCCTATTTCCATATATAAGACCAACACCTACCAAATCAAGCCAACCCTAAAATCCAGGGGATTTGTCCCTGCCGCCGCCGCACTATCTCCCACCTCGGGATCCTCCCCAAATCCAAACCCCCCTCGAATTTCCAACCGGACCAACCCCCTCGTCGCCGCCAAATTCCACCCGCAGGCAGCCACCACTCCTCTCCTCGAGCTCCTCCAACCCAGCCGCCCGAGAACCTCCTCCTCACCGGTGTTTTTTCCATTGGAGTTTGCCGGGCGGAGCAACAATAACCACCATAAGGAACTGCCTCGCGCCATCGCCTCTCCTTCCTCCTTCCTCATGTTTTTCTTTCGGTCTCTCACGCATGGCTCTCTGTCTCTTCCAACACAGGACGCTCGCCATGGACAGCGTCTTCCCAGCAGCTCGCGTTGCCGTCCTACGTCGCTTGCTCCACCCCAAGTCTTCGTGACCTTCATGCCGAGCAGCAGCTCGCCGGATCACGAGCGCCACCCGGTCCGCCTCCTCTGCCTTGTGCTCGTCCGCGACGACGCTGGAAGGTTCTGGCCCTGCCTCAAGCACCCTCTGCTACTGCCTCCTCGTCATCGCCAGGACTATCCCGCGCCGCCGCTTCGTTAGAGAGACCACGCCATGGCCACCCGAAGCTTCCCGCCAGCACCGCTGTAGCTCCATCCCCGCGCCTAGATCCCGCCGTCCCAGTCCCTTCCAGCCGATCTCTCTGCGCCTTCCTTCTCGCTGGTGCCAAGCAACCGTTGTCGCCCGGCAAGTCCCGTCGGTGTTGACCTCGTCTCTCTTTGGATCGAGCAGGAGAACGCTCACCCATGCCTGTTGAACCGTTGCCCGCATCGCCTCCCCTACTCCATCGCGTGGACCGTGGCGCATGCCCCCTTTGAGGCCCACCTCCAGATCCGGCCGGGCCAAGGCCCATGGGTGAGGCAGCACCCGAGCCCCCCTCCACTGTTGGGCTGCCAGATTCGGCCCGATTAGTGTTTTTTCCTTTGGACGCATTTAATCTTTTATCCCAGGTTTTACAGATTTGCAGAAAAACCCCTAAGCTCCATGCATATCATAACTCACCAACCGGGCATCATTTGTAAAAACATTATATATGAAAAATGCTTAGTTTTTCATCTAGTTTCATAATATCCAACTTTCATGCATGTTTGAAATGTTTAAAATGTTGTTTGTTTAAATTTGCCTATTGACATGCTAAAATGTTTTATTTCATAACTAAATAACCATAGCTCCAAACTTAACAAACTTTATATGTAAATGGGGTAGAAAAATGCCTAGTTTAACATGGTGCACTCATCTTGCATGTTTAATAACTCTAAAATATGGTTTAGGGCAGGACAATACCAGATCCATAAATATGCACATGAGGTTTTTCCGGAATTGTTGTTTGTTGTTTCTGGCCTCATTTAAACTTGACTAGATAGTTAGTTTACTTATGATTCACCCTCTTGCCATGTTTAACAACATTTAATATTGTTGGGTACATAACCGAGAGAGAACTAAATAAGTCATGTGGTGTTTTGTTAATATGCAACTCGTTGCATATTGAGCTCCACTTAATTTGTAGTATTGTTTGTTGCACTTTGCCATGCCATGCCTCTTTAAACCGGACATGCATCATAATTGGTTGTGCATCATGCCATGTTTATGCTTGATTGTTTACTATGTTGTTTGCTTCTTTTTGGGTTACTTCTCGCGTTAGCTTCGGTTTCATTCCGGAGTTGTGATGATTCATTCGACTACGTCCGATTGTCTTCTTCATGGACTTGTTCTTCTTCCTTGCGGGATCTCAGGCAGGATGACCATACCCTCGAAATCACTTCTATCTTTGCTTGCTAGTTGTTCGCTCTATTGCTATGCCACGATACCTACCACTTGCTATATCATGCCTCCCATATTGCCATGTCAAGCCTTTAGCCCGCCTTTCCTAGCAAACCATTGTTTGGCTAAGTTACCGCTTTTGCTCAGCCCCTCTTATAGCGTTGTTAGTTGCAGGTGAAGCTGAAGTTTGTTCCATGTTGGAACATGGATATGTTGGGATATCACAATATCTCTTATTTAATTAATGCATCTATATACTTGGTAAAGGGTGGAAGGCTCGGCCTTATGCCTGGTGTTTTGTTCCACTCTTGCCGCCCTAGTTTCCGTCATACCGGTGTTATGTTCCTTGATTTTGCGTTCCTTACACGGTTGGGTGTTATGGAACCCCTTGACAGTTTCCTTTGAATAAAACTCCTCCAGCAAGGCCCAACCTTGGTTTTACATTTGCCTAACAACCTATACCTTTCCCTTGGGAGTTTAACCCGAGGTCATCTTTATTTTAACCCCCGGGCCAGTGCTTCTCTAAGTGTTGGTCCGAACCGGGCAGCCTGCGGGGCCACCTCGGGGCAACTCGAGGGCTGGTTTTACTCGTAGCTTGACCTATCCGGTGTTGCCCTGAGAACGAGATATGTGCAGCTCCTATCGGGATTGTCGGCACATCGGGCGGCTTTGCTGGTCTTGTTTTACCATTGTCGAAATGTCTTGTAACCGGGATTCCGAGTCTGATCGGGTCTTCCTGGGAGAAGGAATATCCTTCGTTGACCGTGAGAGCTTGTGATGGGCTAAGTTGGGACACCCCTGCAGGGTTTGAACTTTCGAAAGCCGTGCCCGCGGTTATGGGCAGATGGGAATTTGTTAATATCCGGTTGTAGAGAACTTGACACTTAACTTAATTAAAATGAATCAACCGCGTGTGTAGCCGTGATGGTCTCTTCTCGGCGGAGTCCGGGAAGTGAACACGGTTCTTGTGTTATGCTTGAACGTAAGTAGTTTCAGGATCACTTCTTGATCACTTCTAGTTCACGACCATTGCATTGCTTCTCTTCTCGCTCTTATTTGCGTAAGTTAGCCACCATATATGCTTAGTGCTTGCTGCAGCTCCACCTCACTACCCTTTCCTACCCATAAGCTTAAATAGTCTTGATCTCGCGGGTGTGAGATTGCTGAGTCCTCGTGCTCACAGATACTTCCAAACAGTTGCAGGTGCCGATGATACCAGTGCAGGTGACGCAACCGAGCTCAAGTGGGAGCTCGATGAAGATCTTGTTCGTTGTGTTGTTTCATTTTCCTGTTGATCAGTAGTGGAGCCCAGTTGGGATGATCGGGGATCTAGCATTTGGGGTTGTCTTCTTTTATTTTGGTTCCGTAGTCGGACCTTGATTGTATTGATGATGTATGTATATTATGTATTGTGTGAAGTGGCGATTGTAAGCCAACTCTTTATCCCTTTCTTATTCAGTACATGGGATGTGTGAAGATTACCCCTCTTGCGACAAGCCTACCATGCGGCTATGCCTCTAAGTCATGCCCCGACACGTGGGAGATATAGCCTGCATTGTGGGTGTTACAATGGGGAATGACCTTTCATTTTCTCTCTATCTTCTGCAGTGGTCGGGCATTGAGTCTTACTCAACTTCACACCTTGTAACACAAGCAAGAACCCTTTCTTTGCTTGATCCATTTTGAACTTCTTCAAAACTTTGTCAAGGTATGTGCTTTGTGAAAGTCTAATTAAGCGTCTTGATCTATCTCTATAGATCTTAATGCCTAATATGTAAGCAGCTTCACCGAGGTCTTTCATTGAAAAACTCTTATTCAAGTATCCCTTTATGCTATCCAGAAATTCTATATCATTTCCAATTAGTAATATGTCATCCACATATAATATCAGAAATGCTACAGAGCTCCCACTCACTTTCTTGTAAATACAGGCTTCTCCAAAAGTCTGTATAAAACCAAATGCTTTGATCACACTATCAAAGCGATTATTCCAACTCCGAGAGGCTTGCACCAGTCCATAACTGGATCGCTGGAGCTTGCACACTTTGTTAGCTCCCTTTGGATCGACAAAACCTTCTAGTTGCATCATATACAACTCTTCTTCCAGAAATCCATTCAGGAATGCAGTTTTGACATCCATCTACCAAATTTCATAATCATAAAATGCGGCAATTGCTAACATGATTCGGACAGACTTAAGCATCGCTACGGGTGAAAAGGTCTCATCATAGTCAATCCCTTGAACTTGCCGAAAACCTTTTGCGACAAGTCGAGCTTTGTAGACAGTAGTATTTCCGTCAGCGTCAGTCTTCTGCTTGAAGATCCATTTATTCTCAATTGCTTGCCGATCATTGGGAAAGTCAACCAAAGTCCATACTTCGTTCTCATACATGGATCCCATCTCAGATTTCATGGCTTCAAGCCATTTTGCGGAATCTGGGCTCACCATCGCTTCTTCATAGTTCGTAGGTTCATCATGATCTAGTAGCATGACTTCCAGAACAGGATTACCGTACCACTCTGGCGCGGATCTCACTCTGGTTGATCTACGAGGTTCAGTAGTATCTTGTTCTGAAGTTTCATGATCATTATCATTAGCTTCCTCACTAATTGGTGTAGGTGTCACAGAATCCTACTACTTTCCAATAAGGGAGTAGGTACAGTTACCTCGTCAAGTTCTACCTTCCTCCCACTCACTTCTTTCGAGAGAAACTCCTTCTCCAGAAAGTTTCCGAATTTAGCAACAAAAGTCTTGCCTTCAGATCTGTGATAGAAGGTGTATCCAATAGTTTCCTTTGGATATCCTATGAAGACACATTTCTCCGATTTGGGTTCGAGCTTATCAGGTTGAAGCTTTTTCACATAAGAATCGCAGCCCCAAACTTTCAGAAACGACAACTTTGGTTTCTTGCCAAACCACAATTCATAAGGCGTCGTCTCAACGGATTTTGATGGTGCCCTATTTAACGTGAATGCGGTCGTCTCTAGAGCGTATCCCCAAAACGATAGCGGTAAATCAGTAAGAGACATCATAGATCGCACCATATCTAGTAAAGTACGATTACGACGTTCGGACACACCATTACGCTGTGGTGTTCCAGGTGGCATGAGTTGCGAAACTATTCCACATTGTTTCAAATGTACACCAAACTCGTAACTCAAATATTCTCCTCCACGATCAGATCGTAGGAATTTTATTTTCTTGTTACGATGATTTTCAACTTCACTCTGAAATTCTTTAAACTTTTCAAACGTTTCAGACTTGTGTTTCATTAAGTAGATATACCCATATCTGCTTAAGTCATCTGTGAAGGTGAGAAAATAACGATATCCGCCACGAGCCTCAACATTCATCGGACCACATACATCTGTATGTATGATTTCCAACAAATCTGTTGCTCTCTCCATAGTACCGGAGAACGATGTTTTTGTCATCTTACCCATAAGGCACGGTTCGCAAGTACCAAGTGATTCATAATCAAGTGGTTCCAAAAGCCCATCAGTATGGAGTTTCTTCATGCGCTTTATACCGATATGACTCAAACGGCAGTGCCACAAATAAGTTGCACTATCATTATCAACTCTGCATCTTTTGGCTTCAACACTATGAATATGTGTGTCACTACTATCGAGATTTAATAAGAATAGACCACTCCTTAAGGGTGCATGACCATAAAAGATATTACTCATGTAAATAGAACAACCATTATTCTCTGATTTAAATGAATAACCATCTCGCATCAAACAAGATCCAGATATAATGTTCATGCTTAACGCTTGCACCAAATAACAATTATTTAGGTCTAATACTAATCCCGAAGGTATATGTAGAGGTAGCGTGCCGACTGCGATCCCATCGACTTTGGAACCATTTCCCACGCGCATCGTCACCTCGTCCTTAGCCAATCTTCGCTTAATCCGTAGTCCCTGTTTCGAGTTGCAAATATTAGCAACAGAACCAGTATCAAATACCCAGGTGCTACTGCGAGCATTAGTAAGGTACACATCAATAACATGTATATCACATATACCTTTGTTCACCTTGCCATCCTTCGTATCCGCCAAATACTTGGGGAAGTTCCGCTTCCAGTGACCAGTCTGCTTGCAGTAGAAGCACTCAGTTTCAGGCTTAGGTCCAGGTTTGGGTTTCTTCTCTTGAGTAGCAACTTGCTTGCTGTTCTTTTTGAAGTTTCCCTTCTTCTTCCCTTTGCCCTTTTTCTTGAAACTAGTGGTCTTGTTGACCATCAACACTTGATGCTCCTTTTTGATTTCTACCTCCGCAGCTTTCAGCATTGCGAAGAGCTCGGGAATAGTCTTATTCATCCCTTGCATATTATAGTTCATCACGAAACTCTTGTAGCTTGGTGGCAGTGATTGGAGAATTCTGTCAATGACGCAATCATCTGGAAGATTAACTCCCAATTGAATCAAGTGATTATTATACCCAGACATTTTGAGTATATGCTCATTGACAGAACTGTTCTCCTCCATCTTGCAGCTATAGAACTTATTGGAGACTTCATATCTCTCAATCCGGGCATTTGCTTGAAATATTAACTTCAACTCCTGGAACATCTCATATGCTCCATGACGTTCAAAACGTCTTTGAAGTCCCGATTCTAAGCCATAAAGCATGGCACACTGAACTATCGAGTAGTCATCAGCTTTGCTCTGCCAGACGTTCATAACATCTGGTGTTGCTCCAGCAGCAGGCCTGGCACCCAGCGGTGTTTTCAGGATGTAATTCTTCTATGCAGCAATGAGGATAATCCTCAAGTTACGGACCCAGTCCGTGTAATTGCTACCATCATCTTTCAACTTTGCTTTCTCAAGGAACGCATTAAAATTCAACAGAACAACAGCATGGGCCATCTATCTACAATCAAACATAAATAAGCAAGGTACTATCAGGTACTAAGTTCATGATAAATTTAGGTTCAATTAATCATATTACTTAAAGAACTCTCACTTAGATAGACATCCCTCTAATCCTCTATGTGATTACGTGATCCAAATCAACTAAACCATGTCCGATCATCACGTGAGATGGAGTAGTTTCATTGGTGAACATCACTATGTTGATCATATCTACTATATGATTCACGCTCGACCTTTCGGTCTCCGTGTTCCGAGGCCATATCTGCATATGCTTGGCTCATCAAGTATAACCTGAGTATTCTGCGTGTGCAACTGTTTTGCACCCGTTGTATTTGAACGTAGAGCCTATCACACCCGATCATCACGTGGTGTCTCAGCACGAAGAACTTTTGCAACGGTGCATACTCAGGGAGAACACTTCTTGATAATTAGTGAGAGATCATCTTATAATGCTACCGTCAATCAAAGCAAGATAAGATGCATAAAAGATAAACATCACATGCAATCAATATAAGTGATATGATATGGCCATCATCATCTTGTGCTTGTGATCTCCATCTTCGAAGCACCGTCGTGATCACCATAGTCACCGGCGCGACACCTTGATCTCCATCGTAGCATCATTGTCATCTCGCCAATCTTATGCTTCCACGACTATCGCTACCGCTTAGTGATAAAGTAAAGCATTACAGCGCGATTGCATTGCATACAATAAAGCGACAACCATATGGCTCCTGCCAGTTGCCGATAACTCGGTTACAAAAACATGATCATATCATACAATAAAATTTAGCATCATGTCTTGACCATATCAGATCACAACATGCCCTGCAAAAACAAGTTAGACGTTCTCTACTTTGTTGTTGCAAGTTTTACGTGGCTGCTACGGGCTTAAGCAAGAACCAATCTTACCTACGCATCAAAACCACAACGATAGTTTGTCAAGTTGGTGTTGTTTTAACCTTCGCAAGGACCGGGCGTAGCCACACTCGGTTCAACTAAAGTTGGAGAAACTGTCACCCGCTAGCCACCTTTGTGCAAAGCACGTCGGGAGAACCGGTCTCGCGTAAGCGTACGCGTAATGTCGGTCCAGGCCGCTTCATCCAACAATACCGCTAAACCAAAGTATGACATGCTGGTAAGCAGTATGACTTATATCGCCCACAACTCACTTGTGTTCTACTCGTGCATATAACATCAACACATAAAACCTAGGCTCGGATGCCACTGTTGGGGAACGTAGTAATTTCAAAAAAATTCCTACGCACACGCAAGATCATGATGATGCATAGCAATGAGAGGGGAGAGTGTGATCTACGTACCCTTGTAGACCGACAGCGGAAGCGTTAGCACAACGCGATTGATGTAGTCGTACGTCTTCACGGCCCGACCGATCAAGCACCGAAACTACGGCACCTCCGAGTTCTAGCACACATTCAGCTTGATGACGATCCCCGGACTCCGATCCAGCAAAGTGTCGGGGAAGAGTTCCGTCAGCACGGCGGCGTGGTGACGACCTTGATGTACTACCGTCGCAGAGCTTCGCCTAAGCACCGCTACAATATTATCGAGGACTATGGTGGAAGGGGGCACCGCACACGGCTAGGAATATGATCACGTGGATCAACTTGTGTGTCTAGGGGTGCCCCCTGCCCCCGTATATAAAGGATCAAAGGGGGGGTGCAGCCGGCCAGGAGGAGGGCGCGCCAGGAGGAGTCCTACTCCCACCAGGAGTAGGATTCCCCCCTTTCCTAGTTGGAATAGGATTCGGGAGGGGGAAAGAGGAGAGAGAGAAGGAAGGGGGGGCGCCGCCCCCCTCTCCTTGTCCTATTCGGACTAGGGGGGAGGGGCGCGCGGCCCAGCCCTGGCCACCTCTCCTCTCTTCCACTAAAGCCCACTAAGGCCCATATACCTCCCGGGGGGTTCCAGTAACCTCCCGGTACTCCGCTAAAATCCCGATTTCACCCGGAACACTTCCGATATCCAAATATAGGCTTCCAATATATCAATCTTTATGTCTCAACCATTTTGAGACTCTCGTCGTGTCCGTGATCACATCCGGGACTCCGAACAAACTTTGGTACATCAAAATGCATAAACTCATAATATAACTGTCATCGAAACCTTAAGCGTGCGGACCCTACGGGTTTGAGAACAATGTAGACATGACCGAGACACCTCTCCGGTCAATAACCAATAGCGGAACCTGGATGCTCATATTGGCTCCTACATATTCTACGAAGATCTTTTATCGGTCAGACCGCATAACAACATACGTTGTTCCCTTTGTCATCGGTATGTTACTTGCCCGAGATTCGATCGTCGGTATGTCAATACCTAGTTCAATCTCATTACCGGCAAGTCTCTTTACTCATTCCGTAATACATCATCTCACAACTAACTCATTAGTTGCAATGCTTGCAAGGATTATGTGATGTGCATTACCGAGAGGGCCCAGAGATACCTCCCCGACAATCGGAGTGACAAATCCTAATCTCGAAATACGCCAAGCCAACATGTACCTTTGGAGACACCTGTAGAGCACCTTTATAATGACCCAGTTACGTTGTGACGTTTGGTAGCACAGAAAGTCTTCCTCCGGCAAACGGGAGTTGCATAATCTCATAGTCATAGGAACATGTATAAGTCATGAAGAAAGCAATAGCAACATACTAAACGATCGGGTGCTAAGCTAATGGAATGGGTCATGTCAATCAGATCATTCATCTAATGATGTGATCCCATTAATCAAATAACAACTCTTTGTCCATGGTTAGGAAACATAACCATCTTTGATTAACGAGCTAGTCAAGTAGAGGCATACTAGTGACACTCTGTTTGTCTATGTATTCACACATGTATTATGTTTCCGGTTAATACAATTCTAGCATGAATAATAAACATTTATCATGATATAAGGAAATAAATAATAACTTTATTATTGCCTCTAGGGCATATTTCCTTCAAAAGATGCATAATCTTTGAAAAGAAAAGAGACCGATGGTCTTACTTTATTATTGATCATGGTATATACAATGTCAAAGTATGTACATGATGAGAGCCGGTGGCTCAGGTGTAGCATGGCCGAAGTTGAGCAATGTTCCACGGCCGGCGGGTCTCCTCCTCGGACTTACGTGAGTCTTTGTGCTCTCGAACATCAATGAGGTAATACGACCCGTTGTTTAAGTTCTTGCTGACAACAAAGGATCCCTCCCAAGGTGGGGATAACTTGTGTGCATCTGACAGATCTTGGATGAGCCGGAGCACCAGGTCGCCTTCCTGAAAAGTCCTGGACTTAACTCGGCGGCTGTGATAACAGCGCAGGTCCTGTTGATAAATTGCTGATCGAGCCGCCGCTAAGTCTCTTTCTTCATCTAGCAAGTCGAGTGCATCCTGTCTGGCTTGTTCATTATTAGCCTCAACATAAGCTGCCACACGGGGCGAGTCATGACGGATGTCACTAGGCAACACTGCTTCTGCTCCATACACCATGAAGAAAGGTGTGTAACCTGTAGACCTGTTAGGTGTGGTATTGATGCTCCACAACACCGAGGGTAATTCCTCTACCCAACAACCCGGCGTTCGCTGTAAGGGAACCATAAGCCGGGGTTTGAGACCTTTTAAAATTTCCTGATTTGCTCTCTTAGCTTGACCATTGGATTGAGGATGAGCTACAGAAGAAACATCAAGCCGAATATGCTGACGTTGACAAAACTCCTCCATAGCCCCTTGCGATAGATTAGTGCCATTGTCGGTGATAATGCTATGTGGAAAACAAAAGCAGAAGATCACCTTTTTCATGAACTGAACAGCCGTGGCCGCATCACACTTACTCACCAGTTCTGCCTCAACCCACTTTGTGAATTTATCAACTGCCACTAAAAGATGTGTCTTTTTATCCTTAGACCTTTTGAGAGGCCCCACCATGTCAAGCCCCCAGACCGCAAACGGCCAAGTGATTGGAATCATCTGGAGCTCTTGAGCTGAAACATGTGCTCGTCGTGCAAACTTTTGACATCCATCACATCTGCTGACCAGATCCTCTGCATCAGCGTGAGCCGTCAACCAGTAAAAACCATGACGAAAAGCCTTGGCCACCAGAGATTTTGACCCGGCGTGATGACCACAATCGCCTTCATGGATCTCACGAAGTATGTCTTAGCCTTCTTCGGGGGAAACACACCGCTGAAATGCTACAGAGACGCTGCGATGGTATAGTTCCCCATCTGAAATCGTCATTGACTTAGACCGTCGTGTTATCTGTCGAGCCAGAGTCTCATCTGCTGGCAAGTCTCCACGGGTCATGTAAGCCAAGAACGGCACTGTCCAATCTGGGATGACATGAAGAGCCGCCACCAACTGCGCCTCCGGGTCAGGAACAGCTAAATCTTCTTCTGTGGGCAACTTGAGAGACGGGTTATGCAAAACATCCAAAAAGGTGTTAGGTGGTACCGGCTTACGCTGAGACCCCAACAGGCTTAAAGCATCAGCCGCTTCATTCTTCCTACGGTCAATGTGCTCCACCTGATAACCTTTAAAATGCCCTGCAACAGCATCAACCTCCCGGCGATAAGCCGCCATGAGAGGATCCTTGGAATCCCACTTGCCTGATACCTGTTGAGCCACTAAATCTGAGTCTCCAAGACATCTGACCCGGCTCAAACTCATCTCTTTTGCCACTCGAAGACCATGGAGCAAGGCTTCATACTCTGCTGCGTTGTTAGTGCAAGGAAACATCAGCCGTAACACATAACAAAATTTGTCACCTCGAGGAGAGGTTAAAACAACTCCAGCCCCCGAGCCTTCCAACTGTCTGGACCCATCAAAATGAATAGTCCAATACGTGTTGTATGGCTTCTCTTCTGGCATCTGCATCTCTGTCCAGTCATTAATGAAGTCAACTAGTGCTTGAGATTTGATCGCAGTACATGGTACATACTTCAACCCATGAGACCCAAGCTCAATGGCCCACTTGGCGACTCGTCCAGTGGCTTCTCTATTTTGAATGATGTCTCCCAAAGGAGCAGAGCTAACCACAATGATTGGATGACCCTGAAAATAACATTTAAGCTTCCGGCTCGCCATAAGCACCCCATACACGAGCTTCTGCCAATGTGGATATCGTTGCTTGGATTCAATTAACACCTCACTGACATAGTAAACCGGCCGTTGAACCGGATATTCCTTGCCAGCCTCCTTGCGCTCCACCACAATAGCCACACTAACAGCACGTGTGTTGGTGGCTATGTATAACAACAACGGATCTTTCTCAACTGGAGCAGCAAGGACCGGCGACTCAGCAAGCTGTTTCTTCAGATCTTCAAAAGCAGAGTTTGCCACATCGCTCCAAACAAAATCATTTGTTTTCTTCATCATCTGATACAAAGGCAACGCCTTCTCCCCTAGCCGGCTTATGAACCGACTCAAGGCAGCAACACGACCCGCCAGCCGTTGAACGTCATTGATGCATGTTGGCTTGGCCAGGGATGTAATTGCCTTGATTTTCTCCGAGTTAGCCTCGATACCTCGGTTGGACACCAAAAAACCCAAGGGCTTGCCGGATGGGACTCCAAAAACACATTTAGCCGGGTTAAGCATCATTTTGTAGACTCGGAGATTATCGAAGGTCTCCTTTAGATCTGTGACCAAGGTTTCCTCTTTCCTGGATTTTACCACTATATCATCCACATAAGCATGAACATTATGCCCAATTTGATCATGAAGACAATTCTGCACACACCGTTGGTAAGTCGCCTGGGCACTCTTAAGCCCAAAAGGCATAGACACATAGCAGAAAGCTCCAAAAGGAGTGATAAAAGTCGTCTTCTCCTGATCTTTGACTGCCGTCTTGATCTGATGATAACCTGAATAAGCATACAAGAAACTTAAACGTGCGCAACCCGCCGTAGCATCGATGATCTGATCAATACGAGGGAGGGCAAAGGGGTCAGCTGGACAAGCCTTGTTTAGATCGGTGTAATCCACACACATACGCCAGGTGCCATTCTTTTTGAGAACAAGCACTAGGTTGGCTAGCCACTCTGGGTGAAATACTTCTACGATGAACCCTGCCGCCAAGAGCTGGGCCACCTCTTCTCCAATGGCCTTGCGCCTTTCTTCATTGAACCGTCGGAGAAACTGTCTAACAGGTTTGAACTTTGGATCAATATTGAGTGTGTGCTCAGCGAGTTCCCTCGGGACACCCGGCATGTCAGAAGGTTTCCATGCAAAGATGTCCCGGTTCTCACGGATGAACTCGATGGGCGCGCTTTCCTATTTGGGATCCAAGTTTGCACTGATGATGAACTGCTTGGATGAGTCGCCAGGCACAAAGTCAACCATCTTGGTGTCATCAGCTGATTTGAACTTCAACACGGGCTCATGCTTTGTTGTTGGTTTCTTTAATGACGTCATGTCTGCCGGGTCAACGTGATCCTTGTAAAACTTTAACTCCTCTGTTGCACAAACAGACTCAGCATAGGTAGCATCACCTTCTTCACACTCCAAGGCTATTTTCCGGCTCCCATGCACTATAATGGTGCCCTTATAACCCGGCATCTTGAGCTGCAAATACACATAACACGGCCGGGCCATGAACTTGGCATAAGCCGGCCATCCAAACAGAGCATGATATGGGCTTTTGATCTTAACCACCTCAAAGGTTAATTTTTCTGATCTGGAATCATGCTCATCTCCAAAGGCTACTTCCAGTTCAATCTTACCAACTGGGTATGCCGACTTGCCAAGTACCACACCATGAAAGACAGTGTTGGATTGTTTAAGACTCTTATCAGTCAATCCCATCCGGCGGAGCATCTCATAATAGAGGATGTTGATGCTGCTACCTCCATCCATGAGTACCTTAGTGAATTTATATCCACCAACCTGAGGTGCCACTACCAAGGCCAAGTGACCCGGATTATCAACCCGGGGTGGGTGATCCTCTCTGCTCCACACAATAGGCTGCTCTGACCAATGTAAGTAACGTGGAATCGCCGGCTCAACGACATTGACAACCCTCTTGTGAAGCTTCTGGTCCCTTTTACATAAACTAGTGGTGAATACATGGTATTGCCCACCATTCAGTTGTTTTGGGTTGCTCTGATATCCGGACTGTTGCTGCTGATTACCTTGGCCGGGTTGTGTATTATATCCTCCTTGGTTACCAGGATGGCCCTGATCGTGAAATCCTGCTCCACCTGAACCGGCGCCCGGGCCTTGGAAACTGCCTCCACCTGAACTGCCACCTGGGCCGTGACCTCCATCAAACGCGTTTGAATTTTTAAACGCCTTCATGATCATACAATCTTTCCACAGGTGGGTGGCTGGCTTCTCCCGGGTGCCGTGCCTTGGACAAGGTTCATTCAATAGTTGCTCAAGGGTGGGACCTGACCTGCCCGACCGAGGGTGTTGTCTGCCCTTGCGCCGTTGATTTCCGCCCTGTGCATTGGTGTTAGCAACAAACTCATCAGCCTTACATTTATTATCTCCTTGATTTGCCGGGTTATGTTGGTGGCCCTTGCCGTTGCCGTTCTTCTTTCCCTTCGCTGTCTTTTCTTTGTCAGACACCGGGTCTTTGGTACTATCAGAATCAACATACTTGACGAGAGCCGCCATCAACTGGCCCATGTCATTGCAGTCACGCTTGAGCCGCCCCAACTTCTACTTCAGAGGTTCAAAACGGCAATTTTTCTCCAACATTAAAACTGCTGAGCCAGCATCCATCTTATCAGACGAATGTATTATCTCCTTAACCCGGCGCACCCAATGGGTTGTAGACTCGCTGTCCTCTTGCTTACAATTAGTTAGGTCCACAATTGACATAGGCGGCTTACATGTGTCTTTGAAGTTCTGGATGAACCGGGCCTTCAACTCCGCCCATGAGCCAATCGAATTGGGTGGCAACCCCTTCAACCAAGTACGAGTTGTTCCATCCAACATCATGGTGAAATACTTAGCCATTGCTGCGTCGCTGACCTCTAATAACTCCATAGCCGTCTCATAACTCTCAATCCAAGCCCAGGCTGTAAGTCAGCCGTATAATTAGGCACCTTACGAGGCCCTTTAAAGTCCTTGGGCAAACGCTCATTACGTATGGCCGGCACCAAGCAAGGGACGCCTCCGGTTCTCGTGGCCACTCCTGCCTCGGCCGAGGTTGCTGGATAAGCCGGAAAAGTTTGATGAACCACCTGATCTGCTGCCATTTGAACCGCTCGTTCCGCCTCTTGTCGAATCCTCTCCTGATCCGCCAAATTAAGGGCTCTAGGCCGCACCGGCTCATGCCTGCGTGGCCAGTTGTGGCGTTGAGCATTGCTTGACATGTCTGCGGATTCCATATGCCTACTGTAGCTCGGGCTCCGGCTTGGGCGAGGAGTTGAATGGATCCTGTCTCGACTGTAGGAGTACGCATCCTGCTGTGCCAGAGCTGTTTGAAGAAGTTCTCTTACCCTCCGCGTTTCAACCGCCGCAGGTGAGTCGCCTTCCATCGGGAGAGCCGCCAAACAAGCCGAGCTGCGATGAGGTTTTCCAAGGGGTTGGAGAAGTGACCCGGCGGTGTTGGCACGTAATGAGGTGGAGCGGTAATTATACGAGGTGGTTCCATGGCACGCGGCTGAACCGGTGCGCCGGGTGTCGTGATCCGGTTTGCCTCCGGTGGGTTGCTTCCCCAAGCTCCGGGTGTATGGAATAGGTTCCTAGGATCAAGTGTCAGAGGTAGACGTGACTGAGTTTTCTGATGCCTCCTCCTCATGACCTCGTTTGACGCGTTAAGATCCACCGAGAACCGGAAGGTCTTCGCTTGAAGCTGTTGAGCACGAACGTCCAAAGCCGCCCGCTCTGCCGCCATCCTGACTTCCTCTACGGCTAGATTTTCCTTAGCTTGCACCATCTCCTCATGTACGCGTGCCACCTCTGCGTCGTGCTGGGCTTTATCCGCCGGCTCTACCACGACAATCAACAGAGTCGTCAGTTTATCCATGAGGACTATTAGAATCTGAGCCGGGGGGCGCGCGGGGTCTCCTGACCCGGATGCAGCCGACCTGGTAGCTGTTGCCGCCGCTGCTGTAGAGTTCTGCCCGGGCTGTGTCCCTGCCATGAAGACTCCGGCCCAATTCGGCGGCTCAAGACGGTCCGGAATACTACTGCCATCGGAACAGCCCCCGAGCATGCCGTCCTGTAACTGGTACAAAGAGTCCGTCTCGCCCATTGATGATGCAGTGTTAGAACAGACGGCCGTCTCACCGCCCTCCACCGATCCTTCAGAGTATTCACCGCCATGGACGCAGCCTATGAAGGCATGCTTCACGACAGATTGAACAAGGGTGGTCTTTGTGCGCTGAGCCGTTTCGATGAGGTTGGTGTGGACATCCGGCTCAGGGCCTGACTCGCCGATCCGGCCGATGAAGACGTGAATTCCGCCGAAGGGGACCCGGTACCCGTACTCAATTGAGCCGGCCTCGGGGCCCCAGCCTTTGTCGTCGATGTAGAGCTTTCCGCGATGACTCTTGGTCATCCGGCCCACAGCGTATCCCTTGAGCCCTTCAAAGTTTCCCTTCAAGAGCTCAAATCCACCGTGCGCTGGCCCCACGGTGGGCGCCAACTGTCGTGGAATTGTCATGGCAGATGTCCTAGTGGAAGGACTTAGTCGTAGGGCCATCGCAACTAGGAAGCTTAAAGGGGTTAATCGGGACAAAGGACACGAGAGGTTTTATACTAGTTCGGCCCCTTACGATCAAGGTAAAAGCCTACGTCTAGTTGTGTTTGGTATTGCTGGGGTTTCGATCACCAAGAGGCTTAACTCGCCGGCTTGGTTATCGATCTCTTGTTTCTTGCCCTAAGCCGCCACCGGGTCGTCCCCTTATATACACGGGTTGACGCCTGGTGGCCTATAGAGTCCCGGCCGGCTCATAAATCGTGTCCGACTCGGTGACTTCTCTTATATGCCTTTCTTTACAAGTCTTTCCTTACATGCGGCGATTTACAATATTGGGCCTTAAGCCGCCACTAGGCTTTTGAGCCTTCTATAATATTTGATAAACTATCATCTTAATGTTTACTAGGCTTCTTGTGTAACCCGCCATTGGGGCTGACCCGGCCCCTCCTGGGCGGGTCATAACTGATAACTATATCCCCAACACTTGCCGAGTGTCGGGTGGTAGGTGCGACATATGCCAACGGGTGGCTTATCATTGTGGGAGCCAGTAAGACATCGCCGGTGCCTGGAAACGGGATAAGGCGAAGACATGCACGTCGGTGGATCTTACCCAGCTTCGGGGCTCTCCGTGGAGATAACACCCCTACTGTTGCTCTGCGGGGTCTCCGCATATTCACTAGATGAATCGAGTAGCAATACAACGCTCCTTGAGCTGTTTGGTGGGAGGAGGAAGAAGGGCACGGCAAGCCTGCTTCTTCTCCTTGTGGGGTGTCTAGGACTAGTAAGGGGTCGAACCCTTTGCATGGGTGCTCCGGGGGGTTTATATAGGCCTACCCCCGGGGGTACAATGGTAATCCGACTGGGCATGGGGCCCAGCCGTCTGTGACTGCGCTCGCCGGCTTCTGCGCCGGCTGCTGGGGCCCGCCAACTGGTGGGTCCCGCCGGCTGCCGGCCCCTTGGTCGACAGGCAGGCCCCACCGTCCAGGGCCTGGTCGGCGGCTGGTTACTGTGGCTCCATCTTGTTGACGTGAGCTTCATCGTGGTAAGCGCGGCTACAGTACCGCCGCTTGTCAGGCGATCATTGTAGCCTTACCGCGTCTTGTCTCCTTAATGGGGCGTCCTCTTCGAGGAAGGCGGCAAGCCAGCTGCGGGGAGCCAGCTCTATCTTGGGCCGACTAGTTGGAGGCGTGGCCGCCTTCGGGCGTCTCTCTGCTCAAAGGGGCCCATCGTCTGTGGGCCACGCTGGCGGCCCGTCGTGGGTGATGCCAGGGTCAACATGGCAACAGTGCCATGCCGGACGGGTCGTGCCTAGCCCGTACGGCGCACCATGCCAGGCGTGCTCCGGGATTCGGGGGTGGCAGGCTTTACTGTAGCCATGCCCCGTCGCACCGCCGTTAGGTGGGTGCAAACTTTGTGGGTACGGTCTTGACCGCTTTATGGGGAGTCGGCTTCTTGGAGTCGGCCTTCTCATGGCCGGCTTCTTGGAGTCGGCCTTCTCATGAGGGCTAAAGTCGGACCGCCTTCCGAAAGCTGGCCTGGGTTGCAGCCAGCTAGGGGATGGCGGCCCCATGTCTTGGATTCTTGAGAGACGGGCAGGCTCGTAACTTTTTCAGAAGGGCCAGGGGAAGCCGGCTAGGCTACCCATGGCTATTTACTCCGACAGTAGTCCCCGAAGCTGATCGAGCTCCGAGGTGAGCAGGGGGACGAGAAGCTTGGTTAGCTTCCCATCCCGAAGAGCCGGCTTAGCGGGTGTACGCCGACTTCAGAGAGCCCTGCGTCTTGTAGGCGAGAGGAGGGGGGCAACCCGCGTGCCGACTACGGGCCCTCCCGCGGCCACGTGGCGGCGAGATCCTGCGAGCGCACGCGCGCGACGGGACGCCGCCGCAGGCCCGGGCCACCACTCACGAGCCTTGGTCCGGGCGTGGATCTTCCGTGGCCCACAGGGGCCGCTCGCCTTCTCGAGGCAGTTTTGTTTCGTCGTTAAGGCTCGATAATCGCAGGACGTGGGGAGTGGGCACGATCGATCCCCACGCTTCCCCACGCCGCGCCTCCTCGGCTTCGCCACGTGAGCCTATAAGTAGGGGGAGGAGGGAGAGCGACAGAGGTTCGCACGCTCCCTCCCGCTCCGCCCCTCCTAACCCTCGTCTTCTTCCTCTCGCTGCCGTCGCAGCTTTCCGTCTCAGCACCATCGCGTCTCTACACCGCCTCGCTCCCATGGCGTTGTCAAGCTCGTGGGACGGCTGCAACGTCCATGAAGACCACGTGGAGTTCCTTCGCCAGACCCGACGCCTGCCCGGCGCCGACCGCGTACAGGTCCGCCTGGCGCCCGTGAAGGAGATCTCGCCGGCACCGGAGGAGGGCGAGCGGGTCGTCTTCCGCTCGCACTGCCTGCGCGGCTTCGGCCTTCCGGCGAGCGGGTTTCTGCGCTCTTTCCTGGAGTTCTACAACCTCCAGCCGCATCACCTTACGCCCAATGCGGTGATGCTGCTGTCGGCCTTTGTCTCCCTCTGCGAAGGCTTCTTGGGGCTGCTCCCCATGCTGGAGCTCTGGGGAGAGTTCTTCCAGAGCAAGCTCGGCACGGTCGTCGCCGGCGTGCCCGCCCCCTGCGGAGCCTTCATCGCCATGAGGAGGGCGAGCGAGAACAACCTGTTCCCGCCCATCCCCCTGATCCAGTCGGTGAAGGTTTGGCAAAGATCTTATTTCTATGTGAAGAACGTCGCCGAGCAAGGAGACTACATCAACCTGCCGGCTTACGTAGCCGGCCCGCCGGCTGGGAGGCAGCCCTCGTGGAGCTTCCGGTCCCGGTCATTGTCTCCGGCCGGGAACGCCGCCATCTCCCGGCTTCGGGTGTTGATTCAGTTGGAAGGCTTGCGCGGGGCCGACTCGGTGGCCGCCTTCATGGAGCGCCGGATCCTTCCTCTCCAAAGCCGGCCCCATATGATGTGTCAGATGAGCGGCCGCTTCGACCCAAGCCGTCTGAGCACATGAGCGGCCGCTGAAAGCGTTAAACGACTCTTCTGAAAAGCCAGGCGTGCTCCGGGATTCGCGGGTGGCAGGCTTTACTGTAGCCACGCCCCGTCGCACCGCCGTTAGGTGGGTGCAAACTTTGTGGGTACGGTCTTGACCGCTTTATGGGGAGCCAGATTCTTGGAGTCGGCCTTCTCATGGCCGGCTTCTTGGAGTTGGCCTTCTCATGAGGGCTAAAGTCGGACCGCCTTCCGAAAGCCGGCCTGGGTTGCAGCCAGCTAGGGGAAGGCGGCCCCATGTCTTGGATTCTTGAGAGCCGGGCGGGCTCATAACTTTTTCAGAAGGTCCAGGGGAAGCCGGCTAGGCTACCCATGGCTATTTACTCCGACACCTAGTCCGGATTGTCAATAGTCGAGGTGATGGCGATTTCTATAACACGGGGGGGGGGGGTCCAGCCACTCCAATACCGACGACTGCCCATGTGGCATTATAACGGAGAAGACGACGCCTCACGTTACGGCCGAAAGGGCCCGATGACCCCTGCTGCTCTTGCCAAGATTCTGACCGAGCTGTATAAAGGGGAGAAGGAGGGGTTCAGCCATCTCTAATATCGAGACGGACTTTTCATGTACAATCCTCCCAGTTGGGTAAGGTTCGGCTCCACTTATTTTATCTTGTCCCTGGATCATTCGTTGACATGCAACATCTTATCTGCTCCTAACAGGAATGGCGAAAGGCTGTCGAGGGGATCCATGACCCTGCCCCTCAGCCGGAGAATCGTAACTGGGATCTTGACCGCGGATATGAAGAAGATCCGGACATATTCGTGGAGCTTGAGGAGGGAACATTCTATCCGATGAGCTATGACGGTACATATGTACCCGTTATCGCTGATTACCCCGGCCTCCTTCCAGCTTCACACGTAAGTAATCCAAAGACACCTTATCCAAAAGAGATCTCTCCTTCCTTCTCACCCACTGCACTATCCTATGCTCAAAAGGGGAAGGGTTCGGCGTGCCGTACCGCTCCAGGGGTATCTCCGAAGAGAGCGTCCCCCACACCAGGCGAGCCTTCCAAGAGGAAAGCAAATGAAGACATGGTCGGGCCTTCATCGAAGAGGTATGAATTTGCCAAAGTGCTCCTGGGCAGTCACGTCTAACCGTGACCTTCCCGTTTTTCATGTGCCATGAAAAAGGTGCGCCAGACTATATCCGGAGGTTCAAGCGGCCGTACTTCCCGTAGCAAAGATTCAAATCCTGCCGTGAAGACGGGGGCTGATGCGAGGGCGACACCGGACTGTCCTCCAGCCGAGGGCTCGGATGATGTATCCGTCACCAACTCGGAAGTGGAGAGTGCAATGAATCATCGGTGCCGCCGGGCCATTTTACAAGACCCTGGCTTTTCAGAAGAGTCATTTAACGCTTTTAGCTCAGCCGATGCATACATCCGAGCTTCTCGAGATGGGCTTAACAGGGCCATAAGGCAGCATTTGAAACATGTGCAGGTAAATTTGTTTTTTCTGACTATGATAACCATATGCCAGTAGCCCCCGAGACTTAAAGGAGTTGAAACAACTGATTTAAGGATCAATGTACAACCACGTGCTTACAGAGAAGAACAGCCTGCTAGCTCAGGAACTAGAAAAGTGTCAGCACCGGGTGCTTGCTGCCAGTGCCGAACTGGAGAAATACAAGGCATCTCCCGGTAATATTTCCCTTTATCGAGAATTCATAATGATACACTGATAGTGTGAATCTGGGTGCTTATCTTTGTGTTGGGTAGTTAGACCAATTACGAGAGCAGCTGGACTCCGCTCGAAGCGAAGAACACGGAGCCAAAAAGCTACTAGAAGCTGGCGAGCGTGTATTGACAAAAGTCGTTCAAGAGAAAAAGAAACTCCAGGATTCGAACACCAAACTGGGCGAAGAACTAAAACATGTGTGAGCTCAGCTAGCGAACTCTGTGAAGGAGAACAAGAAGCTGCGAGGCGGCATATTCAGTACGTGGCCACTTTTATCTTATAATAGTTTGGAGGTAGCAGTAGCTGATATAGCTGTAATTGCAAGTGTATTGACAAACCGCCCCGAAGAGGAGGTGTCCGGATCATCAAGTGATCTTCTGCAAGGGCTGTCGCAGTTGCACGAGCAAGGTCGGCAGGTGATGCAGAGTGTAGCCAAGACCTTATGGCCATCCGACTCCCCTCCAGGAAGTATGGAGAAGCTGGTAGAGCTGTTCAAGGGAGCGCGGCAGCGTATCCGACTGTGGAAGATATCGGAATGCTGAGAGGGTGCGCGAGAGGCCTGGGCCATGGTGAAGACGCGATATACCAAGCTGGATGCTAATCACATGGCCCATGTCAGACCGCTAGGACCGAATGGGGAAGAAATTCCCGTTAGTTTAGTATATGACCAAGTAGAGGTGGCCGCCAAATAATCCCAACAGGATTGTAAATTAGACCGCCTTTTGGATGGTATAGAGGAGGAAGTGTTTGAGTTGTGAGTGACTATGTACTTTCCTTCTAGCTGGATAATAAAGAAAATTGTCATCGCCGACCTTTTCGCTTCAACCTCTGGACCTGAAGGTGCAGAGTGTTTCCGAATACCCTAGCGGTAGAATATACCGGGGTATGCATGGAAACTAGGCGTAGGGGTCATAATTGCTCGAACAGACAATGTGTATCCTGCTAGTTATGTTATATTACATTATGTAAGAAACATCTTCCAGAGAGAATAGTTCTGTTAAGGATTCCTTTCCCTAGGTGTGCATGCATTTAATGTGCACGTCCGAACTGTGATTTGAAAAAATCATAGAGTAAGTAACATCTGGGGTTCACAATGGAGTGAATGCGGAAACACCTTTAATTAGCCGACCGAATATTCCCTTAAGAACGCTAGCTTTCGGCTCACCCAGTCTGCGGTACACATCCGGATGACCCGGTAGTAACAATCGCAGAGGTGCTCCCTTTATGCCCTAGCCGAACTAACGGGAACGTAGGGCATAAGCACAGGAGCCAGGCAATCCAGCTTGGCCAAAACTTAAGTCATATCGATGCATATAATGGCGAAGAAAAGGTACATATGGAAAAAACGCATATGTGTTGAGCTTGATGCTCGAGGAATAGTCACAAGCTTCTGTACGAGAAGCCCCCAGGTATAATGAACGTACATATTTAGAGATGTACGCATCAGGTAGGGATGGTCTAGCCGTACTAAAGCCGTAGGGCTAAAGAGAAAACGAAAAAGGTAAAAAAATAAAAAGAGAGGGAAAACAAATGACGGTAATAACAGGAGGGAGGAAACGAACACAGAGTTCGGCGTTTAGGCATAAAATCATCGTAGTCTGGCCGCATTCCGGGGGTTCGGCTCCAGGTGATTATCCGATGCATCACGTAGGCGGTACGCTCCTCCGGTGAGAACTTCGTCAATGATGAAGGGACCCTCCCACTTGGGATTGAGCTTGTCCTTTTTCTTCTTCAGCAAGCGTAGAACAAGTTCACCGATGTTATACGTGTTGGCCCGCACTTCTCTGCTTTGATACCTGTGAGCCTCCTGTTGATAAAATGTGGAACGGGCTTTTGCGACGTCATGCTCCTCCTCCAAGGCATCTAAGCTATCCTGCCGATCAAGCTTGGCTTCTCTCTCTTTGTACATACGCACTCAAGGTGAATCATGAATAATATCGCAGGGTAACACTACTTCCACACCGTACACCATGAAGAAGGGTGTATATCCGGTAGTGCGGTTGGGCGTGGTCCGCAGCCCCCAGAGTACAGAGTCATGTTCCTCCACCCAGTGCTTGTCCGATTCCTTCAAAGACCGCACTAGTCTGGGTTTGATGCCGCTCATAATAAGACCATTAGCCCGTTTGACTTGACCGTTTGTCTGCGGGTGATATACAGAGGCATAATCGAGCTTAATGCCTAGATTAGCGCACCAGGTTTTCACCTCATTGGCTGTAAAATTGCAGCCATTATCGGTGATTATACTGTGCGGGACGCCGTAACAATGTACCACGCCGGATATGAAATCTATTACTGGCCCCGCTTCGGCGGTTTTGACTGGTTTGGCCTCTATCCACTTAGTGAATTTATCCACCATGACAAACAGATACTTTCTCTTATGACTTCCTCCTTTAAGGGGTCCGACCATATCGAGCCCCAGACCGCAAAAGGCCAAGTGATGGGGATTGTTTGTAAGGCAGTGGGGGGCATATGGCTTTGGTTGGCAAAGAGTTGGCATCTGACGCAACGTTGGACAAGGTCCTGTGCATCTGCTCTGGCCGTCGGCCAATAAAACCCTATACGGAAGGCCTTGCTAACAAGGGCTCGAGCTGCGGCGTGGTGACCGCCGAGTCCGGCATAAATTTCAGCCAAGAGCTGCCGCCCCTCTTCCTCGGATATACATCGTTGGAGGACTCTGGTAGCGCTTTTCTTATAGAGCTCTCCATCATGAACCTTGTAGGCCTTTGAACACCGGACAATGCAGCGGGCCTCATTCTGGTCCTCAGGAAGCTCCTTCCTGTTAAGGTAGGCTAGGAAGGGTTCGGTCCATGGGGCAATGACTGCCATGATGAGATGCGCCGACGATGTTATTTCGGTGGCTGAGCCCCCGACGATGTTGGTGTTTCCGGGATCTGGGGTTAGGTTTGGATCCGGACTAGTATTGCCGTTTTCCCCCTGCCACACCACGGATGGCTTAAAAAACCTTTCCAGGAAGATATTAGGTGGGACGGGGTCGCGCTTAGCGCCGATACGAGCAAGAACATCAGCCGCTTGTTTACTTTCTCGAGCCACATGATGGAACTCGAGCCCCTCGAACCGGGCTGACATTTTTATGACTGCGTTACGATACGCTGCCATCTTCGGATCTTTGGCGTCGAGGTCTCCATTTATTTGAGATATTGCCAGGTTTGAGTCCCCGTGCACCTCTAGGCATTGTATGACCATGGAGACAGCCATCTGGAGACCATGTAATAAGGCCTCGTATCCGGCTGCATTATTGGAGTCTCTATATAGTATTTGGAGGACATACTTAACGACATCTCCAATAGGGGACATTAAAATGACGCCTGCCCCTAACCCTGCCAGCATTTTGGAGTCGTCGAAATACGTGACCCAATTGGAGTATGTGCCGTACTCTTTAGGGAGTTCGGCGTCTGTCCATTCGGCGACGAAGTCGGCCAATACTTGGGATTTGATAGCTCGACGTGGTTTATATGAAATGTCAAATGGGAGGAGCTCGATGGACCATTTGGCAATCTGGCCCGTAGCATCACGGTTGTTCATAATGTCATTGAGTGGTACTTCAGAGGCCACCGTGATCGAACACTCCTGAAAGTAGTGACGGAGCTTTCGGAATGCCATGAAGACCGCGTATGCTATCTTTTGATAATGAGGGTACAGGGATTTTCATGGTGTAAGGACAGTAGATACGTAGTATACTTGCTTCTGAAGCGGGAATTTATGCCCGTCCTGTTCTCATTCAACGACGAGTATGGTGCTCACCACCTGATGTGTTGCCGATATGTATAATAACATCGGTTCGCCGACGTTTGGTGCGGCCAGGATTGGATTGCTCTTAAGAAGGGCTTTTATTTCCTCCAGTCTGGCTGTTGCCGCGTCCGTCCACTTGAAGTGGTCGGTTCGCCGTAGAAGGTGATAGACTGGCAGTGCCTTTTCCCCCAATCTGGAGATAAAGCGTCTTAGAGCTGCTACCCAACCCGCGAGCTTTTGAACTTGTTTAAGGTCTGTTGGCTTAGCCAATTGTGACAAAGCTCGGATTTTGGCTAGGTTTGCTTCAATTCCTCTATTGTAAACGATGAAGCCCAGCAGTTTTCCAGCAGGGACGCCGAAAACGCATTTTTCTGGATTCATCTTAATGTCATACACGTGGAGGTTGTCGAATGTGAGACGTAAATCGTCTATTAGTGTTTCGACGTGCCTAGTTTTGATGATGACATCGTCCACATAAGCTTCAACTGTTTTGCTGATCTGTTTCTCCAGGCATGTTTGAATCATGCGTTGGTATGTGGCGCCAGCGTTCTTGAGCCCGAAGGGCATGGTGTTGAAGCAGAATGGCCCATATGGGGTGATGAATGCTGTTGCGGGTTGATCGAATTCCTTCATTTTGATTTGATGGTACCCGGAATATGCTTCAAGAAAACATAGTGAGTCATGTCCTGCGGTGGCGTCAATGATTTGATCGATGCGGGGGAGGGGAAGGGATCCTTGGGGCATGCCTTGTTCAGGTCTTTGAAATCGACGCACGGGCGCCAGGATTTGTCCTTCTTTGGTACCATCACCAAATTTGCTAGCCAGTCCAGATGTTTTATTTCTCTAATGAATCTGGCCTCGATTAACTTGGTTAGCTCTTCCCCCATAGCTTGGCGTTTGGGTTCGGAAAAGCGCCGCAGTGTTTGCTTGACCGACTTGTGTCCCTTCAATATATTGAGGCTGTGTTCGGCCAACTCGCGTGCGATTCCTGGCATATCGGAAGGGTGCCAGGCGAATATATCCCAATTCTCGCGCAGGAACTCTTGTAGAGCGGCGTCAACCGTTGGGTCTAGTTGTGCTCCGATGGATGCTATCTTGTTGGGGTCCATTGGATGGACTTGGAATTTGACTATTTCTTCTGCCGGTTTGAATGAGGTGGATTTGGGTCATTTGTCTAGGACCACATCATCTCTGTCCACCGTGGAGCGCAGGGCGGTTAACTCTTCGGCCGCGAGGGCTTCAGATAATGCCTCAATGGCTAGGGATGCGGTTTTATTCTCGGCGCGAAGTGCTATGTCCGGATCACTAACTAGAGTGATTATACCGTTGGGCCCGGGCGTCTTAAGCTTCATGTACCCGTAATGGGGTATTGCTTGAAAGCGCGTAAATGCATCTCGCACTAAGGTTATCTCTTCGGACCAATAGTTCTCCAGCGCGCCGAATACCACGTCGAGTGTGATTTTCCCGCACATCGTGCCTCCTGACTGGGAATGGATCCTTGGAAGGTTGTGCTACTTTGCTCGATGCGGCTCCTATCTATTTCCATTTTCCGTATTGTATCCTCATAGATGAGGTTCAGTCCGTTGCCGCCGTCCATGAGAACCTTGGTGAGCCGAAAGTCATCCACAATTGGGCTGAGGACCAAGGCGGCTGGTGTTCGGACTGTCTTGTGTTTTGGTTCGTCGCCAGCGTTAAAGGTTATCGTTGTGTCGTTCCAAGGGTTTATTATTGCGATCTGGCAGACTTCGATGAGTTCGCGGAGTGCCCTTTTGTGCCTATTGTTTGAAGTGAATGTCTCAAAGACTGTCAGGACTCTGGGTCTGTCGTCTTCTGGAGGGTGTTGCTCTGGGGTGTCTTTGGTGAGGATGTCCTCGTCTTTTTTGGCTACCTGCCAGAGTATCCAACATGCTCTAAGGTTGTGTGTTGGTATGGTATCTGGTGTGGTGTGTATTTTGCATGGGCCATCAAGCCATCCCTCCAAAACGGTTCCGCGCCGCATAATGGATTTGCATTTTTTGGCTATTGGTCTGGGCGCGTTACAGGGGTGTGCCCTTTTTTCCTAGACCAGTGGTTGAGTGGGGACCGATAGCTCCCAGACTGTCTAATCTCTCTAGGCGCTCTCCATTGTGCTGTACTTCTGTACAATAGTTGCCAAGTCAGTGAAGTGTAGTATGCGGCAGCGATTAAAGGCGTTGAGGAGTCCTTCGTTCGTGCAATTGTTGCGGAATGCTGATATTACGTCCTCGTCGCGGCAATCTTTGACCTTGTCCTTGACAAGGAAGAATTAGGCCCAAAAGTGGTGGACCGTTTCCTCGGGCTGCTGTTCTATGCTCGTGAGAGCGCTTATGTCAGGGTGGGTGGGTGGCGTTGGATCTGAACCCTGACCCGATCAATGATCTGATGTCTGTGGTTTTTATGGACTGAACAGTCCGGGCTCCGGAGTATCTTCTGATTTTTGAAGCCCGATGTCCGACTCTAAGTTCGGAGGGTGAGGCGTGTCTTTCTGCTGGTAGATGCCCAACTTCTCGAGGTTGGAGATCCAAACGTAATTCTTCCTCAGTATAGAGTAAGGGTTATCTTGTTACTCGACTACCTCTATCTGGTGGGTGATCGGTGGAGAATTAATCTCTCTCTGGTCGGGTTTAAGCCCAATCCGATCATAGTCTGTAGCAACTCCCAAGGTGGCGATGCAATCTAGGAGTTCATTCAAAGACGATAACTCCGTCCGATCCATCCGTTTGGCGTATTCATAATCAACACAGATACGTTTTTCGATGACTCGGGAGGTCATCCTCGTCGGCTCAGAGGCCGAGCGGGCGATTATGGTAAAACTGCCCAGCCGGAGGGTTTGGCCCGAGGCCAGAGCTCCTCCTAAGGTGATATTTTCCTTGACGGTAAGTCGAGCCATCAACCTCTGCGATAACGACACAGTGGAACTCTCAATGAAAGCACCAATGTCGGTGTCAAAACCAGCGGATCTCGGGTAGGGGGTCCCGAACTGTGCGTCTAAGGTTGATGGTAACAGGAGACAGGGGACACGATGTTTACCCAGGTTCGGGCCCTCTCTATGGAGGTAATACCCTACTTCCTGCTTGATTTATCTTGATGAATATGAGTATTACAAGAGTTGATCTACCACGAGATCGTAATGGCTAAGCCCTAGAAGTCTAGCCTGTATGACTACGGTATTGAGTATATCCTTTCCGGACTACACCCTCTGGTTTATATAGACACCGGGAGGGGTCTAGGGTTACATAGAGTCGGTTACATAAGATGGAATCTTCATAGTTGTTCGCCAAGCTTGCCTTCCAAGCCAAGGAGAGTCTTATCCAGAAACGGGTGCAGTCTTCAGTCTTCATATCTTCACAGCCCATTAGTCCGGCCCATAGATAACAGGCCGGACGCCCGAGGACCCCTTAGTCCAGGACTCCCTCAAGCATGAAAGTCAATAATTATGCAATGAAATTATATCCTACTTGTGGTGCATTATTTGGTGTTAATTATGCTTAATGCTCGCTTATGAGATTATTCATTTCTTGGTTGGTTGCTTTTCAATCTTTTGCTAGCCTTTATTTTGCACTAAGTATGATCTCTACTTGTGCATCCAAATACCTTTAAACCAGTTTTGCCACGTGAGTCCACTATATCTACCTATATGTGGTATTCTTTTTCCTTTCTAAGCAAATTTGTATGTGCCATCTCTAACTTTCAAAATAAACTTCTCTTTTGTTTGTTCGTTCCGCTTGCGGAGCGGTGAGGGGTGGCTAATATTTTCCATGCTAGATGTGTTATTCTCATGATGAGTGTTTATTCACTTGTCATTGTACGAGAGTAAGGCAAAGGTATTAGGGATGCCTAGTCCCGAAATGAAAAATGAATTTACTTTATGTTGTCAAATAATAAATTCCTTAGGAAGTGTTGGTATGGAGGGCAACCGTGGATACCGCTAGCCATGGAAAGTGAAAGTATGGTTGAAAAAGGAATAAACTTTATTTCTGTTTGGGAACCGCCTATGATATATCTAGCATGGAAAGTGTTGGGAACTCTAAGTCGTTTTCGTTGGTGGGAAGGAAACACCTCCCAAAATGTTTTTATCTCTAAGTTTTTCGCTTTGAGCTCTGGCACCTCTACAAATCCCTACTTTCCTCTATGAAGGGTCTTTGTTTTACTTTACGCAATTTTTATTTCACCAACTAGGAGGCAATATGATTGTACTTGAATATTGGGTGTAGCTAATATGCGAGTGTGTTTCATGAATGGATCAATGATTGATATTTTGAAAGACATGGTTGCTTGTTGATATGCTTGAGTATTTAAGTTATCATGTCAAAACTAGACTATTGCTTTGAACAATATAGAAGTCCAAATGTCCATGCCATGAATAAAAGAATATGATATGACATGTTAGGCAACATTCCACATCAAAAAAAATCTGTTTTTATCACTTACCTACTCGAGGACGAGTAGGAGTTAAACTTGGGGATGCTGATACGTCGCCAATGTATCTATAATTTTTTATTGTTCCATGCTATTATATTATCAATCTTGGATGTTTTATAATCATTTTATATCTTTTTGGTACTAACCTATTGACATAGTGCCAAGTGCCAGTTGCTATTTTTTTGCACGTTTTTTTACATCGCAGAAAATCAATACCAAACGGAGTCCAAATGCCACGAAACTTTACGGAGATTTTTTATGGACCAGAAGACACATAATGGGCCCTGGCTGCACCTGGGGGGGTGCTCCGAGGAGAGCACAATCCACCAGGGCACGCCAGGAGGACCAGGCGCGTCCTTGTAGCGACCCGACCTCAGACTATCAAGTCTCTGTGTATCTGTGCTATCCCTTGATCGGTATGCTAGCACACACAGTACATCAATGTATATATCAAAGTGCAATCACATGTATAAGTAACAAAAAAATTGATATATACCTTAAGAATCTCAGCGGAAACAGGCAAACGGGTGTGGAGTCCCATCAACGCCATCGGCAAGTGGAGTGCGGACCGTAACCCTATCGTATCACTTACTCGTCGGATAATACCTGCAACATAATATGTTGCAGCCATGTAGGTCAGTACGTTGAATGTACTGGCAAGTCACACCACAAGAGAAGAATAAATGTCCTATTTATACATGCAATATGGCTGGTGGATGGTTCTAAATTTAATTTGCATAAAGCTGATTTTTCCCTATCATCAAAAGAATATCATATTGTTACTACATAATTCATCATAATATGATTGAGATAGTTGCTCCATTCAATCTATACCCAAATTCATTAAAACCCATTAAATTAATTAAGAGTGATGAGATTGCTCAATTCCCACTTTCCAGATGCTCAAATTGTCCATAACCGGGGACACGGCTAATCGATTAGTTTTACACTCTGCAGAGTTTTGCACACTTTTCCCCACAAGACTCGATCACCTCCTTTGTAGTCATCGCACTTCCTGGTGTTTGAGAGCCGGAAGATCGAGACATAGTCTTTCTGAAGTGTTCCCTCTTAACCCTGGGTAGACCGGTACACCTACATATATAACTACATCTGCTAGTCTACCACTGTAAGAGGTCACACAACATACTCAACTAAGCCAGAGCCCATAATAGCTTATGGCTGTGTAGGTAAGCTTCTAGTCTTGAAAAATTGATGAATCCCTTTGAGCCTGGGTGGAAGTCCATAGGGTGATCACACGGGTACTCCGGGATCCCCTGGGCAAGTCCACTGGTTTCTCCAGGGTGCCCGGGAAAGTCCACTGGTTTCTCCAAGGTGCCCCTTACAAATCCACCCAGATGTGTGTTAATGTTGCCACCTTAAGGTTACCCTTAATTATTATCTCACTCGCAACTTTCATGATCTCACATACCAATCCCCGTCTACAATGGCATAGCAAAATCCCTACAACGTTGGTGACAAAGTAGTAAAGGCTCAGACCTACCTCATTGCACTACTGGGTTTATAATATAGCCAACTAACATATTCATGCAAACCCTACATCAAAGGACTAAATGCATATATAAAACATAGGTATAAAAGGGCATGATCAAGATGTAACTTGCCTTTGTATTGTTGATGAAGATGCAATATTATATTGAGTCGTCTCTCCTTCTTGTTATGATATATCTAACGATATAAGAAAGTACTTTAACACACAAAAACATCCAAATAAAGATCCAAATAAAATATTCAAATTACAATACAAAATAAAAATAAAAACATTCCTACATAAGTTGTTAGGACTTGGTTACGGTTGAGATAAGATCAAGAATGAAAATATGATATAGGGTTTTGTTCTAGGGTTGGGTCAAAGTGAAGATCACAGGTGGAAGAGTTGTGAGGCAAGGTTCTACGAGAGGCAAGGTTCTACAACAAAGTCTATAATGGGTTTGATTGGAATATTTGACTTGGGTCCAATGAAAATGATAGATGGAGTTGATGCCATATGGTTAATGTTACGAAAATTTATGTAACATTTCCTAAGTCCAAATTTGTATGATGATGGCATATGACCAGAGAGGTTTTCTAGGGATCAATCTAAGAGATTAATCTTCGTGTCAAAAGTTATTAAACAATGATCGAGAAGGTCAAATTAAGGTGTTGATGTTAAAACAGTGACTAAATCTTGCTGAAAAAATTATGCCATGAGTTCGAACAGAAAGGTGATGTCCTAAGGTCGAACTTTCATATAATAAACATTTTTATATGATTTATAGATTAGAAGATATAGCAAAAGTACTCAATTCAACATTTAAATCAGAACTAAATTTTAACTTGCCAAAAACTAAGATCTCGAATTTTTATAATAAACTAGATGTTCCAAGGAATCCGGGGATATAAAATTTGTCGAATTTGGACATACGGTTTAGGAGATATGATTTTCCGAAGTTTGGATATTTTCCTAAAAATGTACTACAGGATTTAGATTAGGCTGCTACGAGTCATGCCCCTACTGGCTGAGTTCCCTTAATTTCTTTAACAGCACACATGGATCGATCAAAAGATCGAGAGACAGAAGAAAGAATGCTCACCAGGGAAGGAGGTCCGGTCGGGCATGCTCCGGCGAGTAGGAGAGGCGGACGGTGAAATACACCACGCGGATGCGGTGATGAAGGTGATGTCGTCGTTGACGACCAATTCGTCCTCGGGAAGCCGTGTGAACCCACTGGAGTTCGCCGGAGATTCCGGTTGGATGTACTCGTCGCCGTTCGTGAGCTCCGACTGTGGATTCGAGAGATTCAAGGGTTCAGGGAGGTCCGCAATATACAAATAGAGAGAATAAATGGAAGGAAGGGCCGGGGCTTCAACATATGTGACTGAAACTTCGTCGGAAGCTGCGACGGACTTCGGACTCCGGCTACAAATTGACAACCATGGGGAGGGAGATGGAGAGGGTTTCTGGAGAGGAGGTGGGAGGCTTCGAGGCGCTCCTCAGGGTTCCTTTTATAGAGGAAGGGGAGGCCGGGAGATGGAGATCAAGAGAGCTCATCGTGGCCAATAATGGCAGTTTGTGCGTGTATGTTTCACAGCTCCATGCGTCCAATTAAAGCAACAAAATTGAGTTTTAATTCCCTGAATGAGTTCTCTTAACATTCCTCAATAATTTTTCTATTGGTGGCAAGTCGTAATGGGGAATGAATTGAGTGGCAGGAGGAGAGGAAGAGGTGGGGAGCCATGGCCGTTTCTGTTATGTTCCTACTCCACTGCTCCAGATTGAACGTGCAGAGGAAGGAGACGAGCACGTCCATGCACCTGGGCTTGAGGTGTGATCTCTAGATGAGCTTTAGTGGAAAAAAATACTAGGCCCAAGGAGCAAGAGAAGGAAAATAATTTTTGAAGAGAGGTGGGCTTGGTTGGCTGTGCTCCTACTGGACACGTGCACTGAGCGAATCATAGCTTAGGATGAAATGGGTTGGACTAGTAGCTTTGCCAGGTTTAATTAGTTATAATAGATAAGTTACCAAAAGTTTTAACTAACTCCAGAAAAAAATGTTCACATATACAAAGTTACTATTTAGAGCCTAGAAACAATACTTTCATAACGTGATAAAATTATTTTTGCACACAAACTT
>NC_053023.1:95716542-95748439 GCF_003073215.2 Triticum urartu | reverse complement strand
GGTAACCCGGAGGAAGGCCTCGCACACGACAATAAATGTCGTGATGTGAAGAAAGGAGTCCGGAGCTAGATCATGAAAATCTAGCCCGTAGTAGAACATCAAACCCCTGATGAAAGGATCCAGGGGAAGGCCTAGACCTCGGAGGAAGTGGGAAACGAACACGACGTTCTCGTTGGGTTCGGGGGCGGGGACGGCCTGCCCTCGGGGAGGCAGCCGATGCAAAATCTCGACGGTCAGATATCTGGCCTCCCTCAACTTTTTGATGTCTTCTTCCGTGACGGAGGAAGGCACCCATCGGCCTTGAAGGCTAGATCCGGACATGACTGAAGGTTCGGAGCACCTGACCTGAACTTTGGGCGTTTGAGCTTGAGGTGGGGGAAGGATTCGATTGAGCACGGGAGGGAAAAATAAAAGCCTTGTCCCTTTATAAAGAGGGTGAATATCAAGCGTCCTCTCCGTGTCCGTTTGGACTTGCCTATAATCTAGGAGTCCTAGAAGCGGTTGGGTTACCCACGCCCGTATTGATGAGAATCCCGGAATAAGGGGACACGATCTCTGCTTTAACAAGACGTGCCAAGGAAACCGCCTCGCATGACGCGCTGAGGTGGGATAATAAAACGACTTCGGATAAAGGCTTGGCCGTGGTGTGTCACACTACGGAATACGTCAGCAGATTAGATTTGTGTAAATATTATTCTCTCTATGGCAATATGTGGAAACTTATTTTGCAGAGCCGACACTATCTTTGTGTTCAAAATCTTCTATGAAGTACTTGGAGGAGGAACCCGCCTTGCAATGCCGAAGACAATCTGCGCGCCGGACTCGTCGTCATTGAAGCCTGGTTCAGGGGCTACTGAGGGAGTCCTGGATTAGGGGGTGTCCGGATGGCCGGACTATACCTTCAGCCGGACTCCTGGACTATGAAGATACAAGATTGAAGACTTCGTCCCGTGTCCGGAAGGACTTTCCTTGGCGTGGAAGGCAAGCTTGGCGATACGGATATGTAGATCTCCTACCATTGTAACCGACTTTGTGTAACCCTAACCCTCTCCGGTGTCTATATAAACCGGAGGGTTTTAGTCCGTAGGACAACATACACAACAACAATCATACCATAGGCTAGCTTCTAGGGTTTAGCCTCTCCGATCTCGTGGTAGATCTACTCTTGTACTACCCATATCATCAATATTAATCAAGCAGGACGTAGGGTTTTACCTCCATCAAGAGGGCCCGAACCTGGGTAAAACTTCGTGTCCTTGCCTCCTGTTACCATCCGGCCTAGACGCACAGTTCGGGACCCCCTACCCGAGATCCGCCGGTTTTGACACCGACACTTGGATGAACTCCTTCCTATTGAGGTGCTTATTGAGCTGATCGGGCATGCCGTCGAGGGATAACGACTCCAGCTCCGCCGGCTCGGCATGTTCGCCTCCGCGGCTAGGGCGCTCCTGGGAGCCATCGCCTGCCCGTGAGAGATCTTTCGAGGTCTCTGCGTGGCGGCGAGCCCTCTTTTTTTTCCGCAGCCTTGGTTGCCGCTCCCTTGTTACGAGTAGTTCTCGACCTAGAGCTCTGCTCACCGGCCATGGCAACGACGGACGAAGAAGAAGCACTTATGAGGAGGAAAGGTAGAGTAATTTTCGGTTAGGTAGTTCCCCTTTTTATAACCTAAGTACTAGCACTAGTACTAATACCTGCATAGTGGGAACACGTTCAGGTTTGGTACGTACTAGTAGGTGTGAGCAGGCTTTCGAATGTGATGGGAACAAGGTAAAGATTAATTGATGGTTTTGGTTTCGAGGCCCGAAACGGCTCCCGATGAGTTTAGCGGAACATAAATTTCAAGTACTACACTGCTCAAATGCGTAAATATTATGTTACTGTCAAAAATTGGCACAAAATACGAAGGAGACCAATGGAAGTACTACTAGCAACCCACGATTTAACTACTCGCATGCGCGCAGTGGAGTAATAATGTCTTTCTTCCGCCCTCACGTCCACTCAATTTGCATGCGCTGTATTAATTGACCATCAATGAAGTGAACGACTTTACACGCGTCAAATTATCACATGGGGTGGATCTTGGTACAAAATTGCGTCCGCCCGTGTACCCGCGTGTGCGTGCGAGGGAATGAGTGCGTGCGTGGCGTGCGTGCACATCTTCGCTTCGTGCATGTACCGCCAGTATGGCTCGGAGGACGAGTACATTCTTCTGGAACCAGCAGCACGTCACTGTGATCAAATCCACGCAAGGAGGTCGCGACAACGCCTCCACATGTGCCACGTGGCTTCATGAACTATAACAGAGACACTGTATAGTGTGCCATTGGTATTCTAATTTACATGTTTTGCACTTACTCGAAGTACTAGTAAGGTACACGTGCATTGCACGCATCAGATTTTGCAACCAAATTATGAATAAATACCACACTACAGCATGTAAGCTCTAAGTCATATATGCCTGATGGAGCCCTTCGTTTAATTCTTATAGTTCATCTCATTCAAAATCAATTAGTTTTTACAAAAAATCTAAGAACGCGGGAATAGGAAAAACATGGGATTATAGTGGAATGTCGTCTTGAATCCTACAGGATTGTACGAGTGTTTGATTGTGCATAGAAAAAACGCAGAATTCTTTCAAAGAGGTTTGAGTGGATGGCATGTTTCCTATGAAATCTAGTGCAAATGAATCATATGGAAAAATTCCTATGGTTTACAATCCTTACGAATCAAACAACCAAGATAGGAAAAATTCCTAATGATTAGATCCTCCAAAATTCTTTGAGAATCCTTTGAATCAAAGAAGCCCTTTAATCTATTTTATGATTCATGGAATTGTGCTTGTAAAGCATAAAGTAACAAATAATGGCAATTCAACTAGAAAAAAAGTTTGGGCAGTTATGATACGGAAGATTCTAGAACAAAAAAGACCACTGTTGTTTTGAGGTTTGTGCATTATGCTTAAGTTTCAACCATGGAGTCTGCTAGATTGTACATGTGGCAAAATCCGGTGGGGGACTAGAAGATGGTGCGAGGGGCCGAGTGGAGGGAGACTATGAAGGAATGCACAAGTGCGAGATCGATATTTAGAGAGAGGGGGCGAACACGTGCGCTGTTGCGCGCAGTGGAGAGCCATGAAAAATAAATGAGCTAGGGGGCCAAGCATTGCTAATCCTTTACGAGGAGGGTCAATTCATGAACTTAAACCATTTTTAGCAGCAATTGTCTAATGATCACATTCATATTAGCCTCGATATATAGTGATGTTAGGGGGGAGGGGGCAGGGCCCTTACTGCCCCCTGTCTTCGCCATTGTGCACGCGTCTGAGAGATGAAGCGGAAGGCATGGATGATGAGAGGGGGACGTTGGATATATAATTAATGTGGGTGTATTAGCTATATATGTTAATCCTATATAGAGAGGTATAGATTGATCGATGTGGACATGGGAAAGAGGGTGAGACCTCACTGGATATATCGATTGATCGGTTTGTGTGGAAAACTATGAAAGACCTAGCTATATACACACATACATAGAGGAACATCGATCGTTGCGCATGCACGCGTGAGAGATAAAGAATGCCCGATATGATGGAGAGGGGGATGTGTGTGGGTGTGTGCCTTCATGGGAGACCGACCTGAAGAAAAAGATTGCATGCGTGCGATGGATAATGCCGACTGGTAGTGTGTGTGCATGCATGCACGAGAGAAAGTTAGTGGTACAATTATAAAGAGAAGACTACTGTGTGGGTGTAAAAGAATAGGTGAGGTCATAATCAATGTAAAGTTGAATTCAAGTATTTGAATAAGAGATCCTGATGTTTGAAACCCATGCATGCATGAATATAACAGATATCTGCGCGGTGTGGTTTGGAAACGAGAATGTTGTAATGTATACACATTGAACAAGGTTAGACTGATTTGAATTTGAGATACCAATGGCAGACATCATTTGGCCACGTCGCATCCGTGCATGGACACACTATTATAATTGGAGATGATGGACGAATTTTGCATCACATATCTATATCTATACCCCTATATATATTATATTATATTTTTTTATATTGTGTGCGGGTAACTTTAACTTTGAAAGATGGTCGTTGGATGAGGCGAATCCGATGGTCCAAAGATGGCAAATTTGAGCACTACTGGCCGTTGGATATCATCTAGATTCCACCAGATTTCGCCACATGTATAATCTAGAAGACTCCATGGTTGAACTTAAGCATAATGCACAAACATCAAAACACAAGCACTTCTTATTTGTTCTAGAATCTTCCGTATCAGAATTGCCCAAATGTTTTTCTACATGATTTGCCATTATTTGTTTTTACTTTATGTCTTAGCACGCACAATTCCATGAATCTTAAAATAGATTAGCTTTCTTATAAAAACTAGATGATTTTGAATGAAATGAACTATAAGAATTAAACGAACATCTACATCATGCATATATGACTCAAAGCTTGCATGCTATAATGTGGTATTTATTCATAATTTGGTTGCCAAATCTCATGCGTGCAATGCACGTGTACCTTACTCTAGTCTAAATGGTGTTTGTGTGTGTGTGTGTGCGTGTTGAGGTGCAAATTGTCTTTTTTGGGTACACGTTAAGCTTGTTCTTCCGAAATTTCAAGCCGCGCCTTGTTATGCCGAAAATTCAAGCTAGCGTCTCTGTCTATCATGCTGCGAAACTCCCGCCTCTTCAACCCGCGCCTTGTTAGCCCGAAATATTTAAGATATATCTTTGTCTCGTTGTGCTCCGACAACTCCCTCCATCTCAACCCGCGCCTTGCTATTCCGAAATTACAACGCGCGCGAAAACTCCCACCTCCTGTGAAATCCCGACACGCGAAATGCCCGTGGTACCCCTGAACCGAAAGAACCGCCTCAAATCGGTGGGGGTACTTTCGTAACTTACCCCACATTTTGGACAAGCGCGTCTCTAAGCCATGGTTCCCCACTGCCATCCCATCCGCCCACCCATTCGTACACCGAGGCCGCGAAAACCCGCGACGAAACCCCACACCCTGCTCCGTCCGCCACCCAGCCGGAGCCTCTTCCCCGACGACGTCGTCCACAGCAACACCTCGACGTCCCTCATCCACCGTACCGGATGAGGATCCGTCGTCGATCTCATCGTCCCGCCGGTTCAGCCACCCCGTCCTCCACCTCCAAGGAGCTGCCCCGACGTTCCCCTCGTCTTTCGCGCCACCTCCATTCCCACACCGCCGTCTTCACCTGCACCACCGGAAGAGCATCATCATCACCGTTTCCTCGGATGAAGCTGCGGCCTAATCGGCGCCACCAAAGAGGTTGTACACTAATCGCCATTTTCTTCTTGATTCGATCTCACGGTGCTGCCGCGCTCGGTCCCGAGCGACATCGGTCTCTCTTTCCACGGCGGCGTCGCCGGCCACTTCCTCCACGGCGTCGCTCCCTCGGCGGCGACGTCCACATCAGTAGGACCTGCTGCTGCTTTAGCTCTCGCTCGCGCTGCTGCTCTGCTCTTGCTCTCGGTCCCCTGCCTGGTCTGCTCTTGCTATTGCTCTTGCTCGCGCTGCTGCTCTCGCTCTTGCTCTTGCTTGCGATGCTGCTCCGATTTAGCTACACTTCACTCTGCATGCCGCCGGGGTGAAGGAAGAACCAGCCGCAGCGGGGAGGGGGGCTCGCCGGAGAGGTACCCCACTATCTATCTTAGGGTTCAGGATGGGGGCGGTGGTCGCCGGCGTTGGCGGGGCGGTGGCGTGGGGATCGCCGGAGAAAAAGCTCGGCACGGGGGGCCTAGAGGGATGGCCGGGGCGGCGGCGGACCGGCGGTGGGGAGTGTTTTCGGGGCGGGCGGGGCGGCGCACCGAGGCCCGGCGCGGCGGGGCTGCTGTTTGGCCGGCTCAGGGGGGTGGAGGTTGAAGATGAACCGCAGGCCCTTGATTTCGTATCCAACGGCTGCAAAATCGACTGACCAGAGATGAAAAAGTCAGTCGACCGACGTGTAGCCTCACCTTGCTAGTGCGTTCAGTTTCGACGAGCAAAATTCAGTTTCGACAGTTAAGTTCAGTTTCGACAGTTAAGTTCAGAGATGAGCGGCTGATGTATTTTACATCTAGCACTTTGTGGTTATGTATTTTACGTCATGTATTGGAGATGCTATTAGAATTCCACTCAGGTTAACGTTGTTCGTTGTCTCTCTTGTCCTGCTTCAGCCTCGGCGTCGTACAACTCACCGGAGCTGCTCCAACGACGAAACCCTCCATCACAGCGGAGCAGTACCTCGGGCTCCATCTCCAGACGCCTAAGATCTTCTTCCCCTCCTCCGACAGCCAAGTCAGCCGGAGCATCCTCACCGGCCAACCCAATCACGCTGAGATCGACATGGCTTCGCCAAAGAGGTTGTACACTTGTTGCATCTCTTTTTTACTCTACATGTTATATATATTGTCCACTGAGCACTCGTAGTAACGGGAAATACGATTATTTTATCCTACTATATGACAAGCAGTGAGGTACCAGGCAACTTAGCTATCCGTGATGGACTCTCTTGAACGCCATCATTATTTATCTCTGCGTGTTTGAGCTGTGCATTTGTCGATGGGCCTGGGAGTTGAGCTAGTATGGCAGTGGCCTGGGTCCAAAGTAATAGAAGTAGCACAAAAACATTTTTTTGTAGGATTTTCCTTGCTCAAGCCTGCCTACTAGAATCGCCAGTGCTTGAAAGGAAAAGTGAATGAAAAACATCGGAATTGGAAAGTTTCCTATGGTACTACTTTTCATGAATTTGGTGCAAAGGAATGGAGCAAAGGAAAACTGTAGGATTTGTTCCTTTAGTGTCTCCTTGAAAGAAAAACCGTAGGAATTCTAATTTCCACTTCTCCTCCTTTTCATATTCCTATTCATCAAGCACAAGACTAAGAGATAGTAGCATAATAGCATTATAACCGTACATTTTCTTGTGGTTTGACTTAATCTCACCATGCTTTTTTGCATCCTGTGATCTTCCAATTGTTGTGAATCAAACACCCAGATTGGCAGAAATCCTGTGTTTTTAAATTCTCTGTTTTGCACGTGCATTCCTATCCTATTCCTATCTATTTCCTATCCCTGCATTGTTAGAATCCTCAAATTCAAACAAGCCCTTACTCAATTACTTCTGTTACAGATATGTGTCAAAGAAAACCTTGTGTGGTTTGTCCTGCTCCTGCGGCGCTGTGTTCCACCCCAGCTCAGCTGCTCCAACGACGGAAGGGTTCACCACAGCAGGGATCCGCTCTCCAGACTGTCTTTCGCCGCCTCAGATCTTCTTCCCCGCCGCCGGCAGCCACGGCAACTGCATTACCATCATCAACTGAGCAGATGACCTTGAGGACTACACGGGTCCGCAAGAGAGGTCGCACTCTTCCGTGTCTGCTTACGTTATGCGTCGCTTAATATGATGACATGCTACATTATCGTCGTGTTCACCTATTAGACTCCGAGTCAGGTCCAAACTAATGCTGAAACTTGAGTTTTTAAATGGTTGTGGGGTACATATTGGGGCAGCAATCAGTACTATCTGTCTACTATCTGGTTAATCTCCGGTGTCTACTATGAGTTTCATGTTGGGTGCAAACAAACATTAAAGGAGCCATTATCTGTATTTTTTAACTAAAGCTATTATCTGCCTGCTATCATTGGTTTTGGGTCTATCCACAGTTTGCTACCATCACTCTGGATTTGTGCATGCACTCCTTACATAATCTCACTATGTTTTATTCCTATGCATGCCAGTTATTGTACACAATGGAACTGATCATGTAGAGCAAAAGAGACGAGCCTTGCGTGGCAATAAAATTTCATGCAGACGTCGTTCCATGGTGGGCGCAAAGGCAGCCCCCCTCCACCCATTTCGGATCGTAATCAAGAGGAAGATAACTGTTATGAGGGGGATTCAGAAGGAGAAGACCACTCCTATTTACCCCATGAGGTCTTCGCTCTAACTTGGCATGCTGATGTTGGTAATATCATGCATATGGTGCCTTGCATTGCTTACTGTATACATTAAAGATGTCATCTGCTTAGTTTAGACATGCTTTGTGTCAATGCCATCTGTTTAGTTTCTTTATCGTATATGTGAATCATGCAATGCCATCTTGTCTAGCCAGGCATCATATATGTGAATTTTGCAATGCCACCCTGGTTAGCCAGTCATCTTATATGTGAATTATATCATGCCATCATTTTTTATTACGTGTTAAATTTGTCAACAATTTTAGTACATTCAATTACTCTTCCTGTGCATCAGCCATTTGGCACGGTCATGGAAAAATCTGGAGTGGAAACAAGGTCTTCAGAGCAGACAATGCTATCTGACGAAGCGCATGTCTTGCTGGTTACCGATAGCTCCTCAGAGGAGGATTCAGAGACAGATGACCAGTCATATTCCCCCCCCCCGAGGTGCATGCCCTAACTTGGCAGGGTTATGTTGCTCATATCGTGCGTATGGTATCTTGCATTGCTATGTCATTTGCTTAGTTTAGACATGCTTTGTGTGAATGCCACCTGTTTAGTGTCTAATTACCATATATGTGAATTATGCAATGCCATCTTGTTGCAAGACATTATATATGTGAATTATGCAATGTTATCTTGTTGCAAGGCATTATGTATGTGAATTATGCAATGCCATGCTGTTTAGGCAAGCGTCATATATGTGAATTATATCATGCCGTCCTTTTTTTGTATTTCTCATTGCTTTTGTCGACAATGTTTGTATATTCAACTGCTCTTCCTGTGCATCAGCCATTTGAATTGGTGATGGAGAAATCTGGAGTGAAAACAAGGTCTTCAGAGCAGACAATGCTACCTGCTGAAGCAGATATCTTGCTGGTTACAGATAGCTCTTCAGAGGAGGATTCAGAGGCAGATGACCAGTCCTATTATCCCCCTGAGGTGTATGCTCAAACTTGGCAGGGTTATATTACTCATATAATGCATATGTTGTATTGCAATGCTTAGTTTTTACATCATATACACAATATTGAATGCCATCTCCTTAGTTGACACATCATATATGCGATTGCCCTCTGCTCACTTCCTTAGTATATAAATCATATATTTGAATTATGTCATGCCATGATGTTTACATAGACAGCATGTATCTGAATTATGGCATGCCAACCCATTTTCTAAAGACATAATATAGTTATATCATCTCATCCTGTTTACATAGTCATCATATTTAAATTATGTCATTCTATCCGTGAATTATATCATGCCATCATGTTTCCATCGATGGCATGTTTGTGATTTATGGCATGCCAACCACTTTAATAGACACATCGTATAGTTATATCATGTCATCTCTGTTTACATAGTCATCATATTTTGAAGTATGTCATTCTATCCTGTTTAGTTAGCCATCATACATGTGAAATTGTGTCATGCTATCCTGTTTAATTAGCCATCATATATGTGAAATTATGTCCTGCTATTCTGTTTGCTTAGACAACATAAATGTGAATTATTTCATGCCCTATTTTCTTCCCTACTATCCATTGCACCTGTCTATCTTACAATGTCTGTACATTCAATTACTTTTCTTGTTTATCAGCCATTTCAATTGGAGGGAGTGATGGCAGTATCTGTGGGAGTAAAAACACGGTCTTCAGAAAAGATCGTGCTACCTTTCGATGCAGATAGAACCACGGTTGTACTTGCCCAAGAACCAGCCCCACCACACATAACCCACACTCATGCAGATTGTACCCCTACCCAGTTGGACAGAGAACCAGCTACACCCCTTCTAACCCCAACCCCAGCAGATAGACACCCAGTTCCCGTTGACACAGCACCGTCTCCACCACAGAGCACCCAAACACGAGCAGTTAGTAAGGCAACTGCAGTGCCCAAATCACGAGGACCACCACTCCGAACCCGAAGTCAACGCTTAAAGCAGAAGAAGAATTGTTCTCAGGTCAGGTTCCGTAGCTATGGTTCATACTACTTTGCTCTTGCATCACTGTATTTACTGATACCAACTAATTTCAAATTTGAAGGATGCAATTGAAACTCCAATGGCGCAACAGGTATGTTTTAAACCTGTTTCTTCAACGTGTTTGGCTGTTTGCTGTTGTAACTTGCTCTATGTTGATTTCAGTTTCAATTGAATAAACAGTTATGTTCTCATGCCATGCACATTACAAGTGTTGTTATTGCTGTGTAGTTTCCCACACTTATATTCTGTCTATGCTGCTTTGTCTTAAATAGATATGATTCGAACTGTATCTATCTTGATTTGGCAACATAAACTAGAATGATATAGACCATACAGTGACCATACTACATAGATATATGTTTGTTTCATGTTGTTATCCTGTCCACCTTACTACTGAACTGGTTTACCAAAATGAGTTTCATATACTACATTGTAAACCTGAGATGTGTTTGTTTGTTTCTCTTTTAGAACGCGGATAAAATATTGGAGAAGAGTACCCTGTTATGCAATGGTAAAGGAAGTAATGCAGATAAGGTTCAAGATAGTGAGACATCCCTGTTGGTCTCCAAGAAAGCTGATAAAAACTATATTGAAGACACTGAGACAACCCCAAAGTCCTGTCTTGATGTAGTGTTCGAGTTACTGGCTACCACTGCTGGCACCAGCTCTTCGAACTCATTGCCTGAATCAGTTCGGCTTCTTGAGTCTCAACTTCAAGTTGAAAGACATCGATCAGATGTTATGCGACAGGAAGCCGAAGGACTGAGGAAGTCCCTGCAGAATTCAGATGCATACTTTCTGGTGCAACAGCAAGCGCTGGAGGACTTAAGCGCCAAACAAGAGAAAGTTAATAAGCTTGCTAGCATCTTGCCAGCATTATGGGTACCCAGGATATTGTTTCTTGAGCTCTTCTGAAGTGGTTTCAGTTCTGGACTTGTTTTACTGCGGCGTTTATATGCTGTTGTGTTCCCTATATTTGCACTGGTGGCGAACTTTGATGCCTAGTGGATGTAATATGTGTAATAGCCGTGATAGCCTAGTGTAAGTTGCTTGCTTATTTATTTCCTTGTTGTCTTGTTTATTTGTTTGCTTGTAGTCAGTGCAGTTCTTTTTCTGCGGTTTGCTAGTGGCTGCAATAACCTATTTTTTTAAAACTAGGCCACAATAACCGTGGGCTAATATTTACTGTAGTGACACTGGGCCTCCTACGGGCCGTATAAACAGTGGGCCTTCTACGGGCCGTAGAAATAGTGGGCCTTCTACGAGCCGTAGAAACAATGGGCCTTCTACGGGCCGTAGAAACAATGGGCCTTCTACGGGCCGTAGAAACAATGGGCCTTCTACGGGCCGTATCATCAATGGGCCTTATACGGGCCGTATGATCGATTGGCCAAACATGGGCCAAACAGACCGCATTCTGGCCGTAAATGGGCTAGAGTTGGAATCGTCCGTTCATGGGCCGACCATAACGGGCCATCGTTTATAGGCCGTATTTGATGACGCTATGAAAACGGCCCAACGTATTAACGGACCACAAACGGGCCGACTATAACCACAGGCTGAATTTGGCCCATAAGCAGAAAATGACAGTAACGGGCCGTAAGTAAAAGAATGCTGGAAAATAGCCCAAGAATAAATTGGTTCTGAGAAGGCCGAAAGATAACATGGGCTGGAAACGGCCCAACGGAATAACATGCCGTTAGTGGGTATAAAGTGATATACTGTTCTTTACAGGCCAGTTTCACCACGGGCCGTTAATGGGTGTAAAGTGATACACTATTCATTACGGGCCAGTTTCAACATGGGCCGTTAATAGGCCAAGAGTTACATAGGGCCTCATATGGGCCGAAGGACGTCATGGGCCATACATGGGCCAGAAGTGAAAATGGGCTGGAATCATATTGGATGGCCCAGATGACGCTACTGGGCCTAATTCGAATAGGGCGTAACGGGCCTTGGGTTAGCGGGCTGTAAATGGGCTATATGCGAACAGGCCATTAACAGGCTTTCCATGGGCCGGCTCGCCACCTTTTGACCAAGTCAAACAGGCCGGCCTTTTCACAGGAATGGGCCTCTGTTGGGCCGTGCCTCGTGTCGACGTATCATAGGCGCCTTCTGTCCAATGAGTGGATGACACCTGTGCCAGCGATGAGCCGACACGTGTTTCCTCCAGCCAATGATGATTTTACACGTGGAAAATCCCCATTGGTCGGGGCTGTTAACGGGTAATCGGATCCAAAACCCGACCCGATAGCTTAACGGTGTTCCGTTACGGTGGATGCCACGTGTCGCACCCTTGACGAAAGCACTTCTGTGACGCGCGATTTATCGTCATGGAAGTGGACACTTCCGTGATGATAATTTTGGTAATGTCATGGAACACTTCTACGACAGCATAGGTATGACTATCTTGATTCTGTCATAAATTTGTCATGGATGTACATGCATGACAGAAAACGGGACCTACTGTGACAAACACGTATCATCACGGAAGTGTATTTTTTGTAGTGATAGTTCTACAAATTTCCTCCTTGGTGGCTCCATATATCGAGGAACACAAGAATATTCTACGCTCCAAACACTCGGAGAAGACTGACGACTGTATTACAATGAACAAACGGGGACTTTCGCCGATTGGTTACAGACACGTCTCATGCAAGACGACACTGTTGAAGATGAGTTGTAATTGTTGTCCAAGTTACCATCTTCAAATATATTGACTTTCAAAGGGTACGAGATAAATGGGAACACATTTACACGATTGCCCAAGATAAAAAGAGCACCAACAAAAATAGTGTTGTCCTCTTTGATGCAGCAACCAAGAGGGGAAAGGACACAAATTATGGTTACATAGTGGACATATAGGAACTTGACTATGGACGTGATTTGATGGTCCCTTTGGTTCGGTGCAAATGGGTCAATCTAACAGGAGGTGGGGTAACGGAAGACCCGCAGTACGGAATGACAACAGTGGATCTCAACAATCTTGTGTACGCAGACGAACCATTGGTCCTAGCCAATGATGTCGCATGCTACGTCTCCATCGTATCTACTTTTCCAAACACTTTGCCCTTGTTTTGGACTCTAACTTGCATGATTTGAATGGAACTAACCCGGACTGACGTTGTTTTCAGCAGAATTGCCATGGTGTTATTTTTGTGCAGAAATAAAAGTTCTCAGAATGACCTGAAAATCAAGGAGAATATTTTTGGAATATATAAAAAATACTGGCGAAAGAATCAACGTCAGGGGGCCCACACCCTGTATCGAGGGTGGGGGCGCCCCCTGCCTCGTGGGCCCCCTGACGCTCCACCGACCTCAACTCCAACTCCATATATTCAGTTTCGGGGAGAAAAAAATCAGAGAGAAAGGATTCATCTGTTTACGATACGGAGCCGCCGCCAAGCCCTAATCTCTCGGGAGGGCTGATCTGGAGTCCGTTCGGGGCTCCGGAGAGGGGAATCCGTCGCCATCGTCATCATCAACCTTCCTCCATCACCAATTTCATGATGCTCACCGCCGTGTGTGAGTAATTCCATCGTAGGCTTGCTGGACGGTGATGGGTTGGATGAGATTTATCATGTAATCGAGTTAGTTTTGTTAGGGTTTGATCCCTAGTATCCACTATGTTCTGAGATTGATGTTGCTATGACTTTGCTATGCTTAATGCTTGTCACTAGGGCCCGAGTGCCATGATTTCAGATCTGAACCTATTATGTTTTCATGAATATATGTGAGTTCTTGATCCTATCTTGCAAGTCTATAGTCACCTATTATGTGTTATGATCCGTTAACCCCGAAGTGACAATAATCAGGATACTTACCGGTGATGACCGTAGTTTGAGGAGTTCATGTATTCACTATGTGTTAATGCTTTGGTCCGGTACTCTATTAAAAGGAGGCCTTAATATCCCTTAGTTTCCAATAGGACCCCGCTGCCACGGGAGGGTAGGACAAAAGATGTCATGCAAGTTCTTTTCCATAAGCACGTATGACTATATTTCGGAATACATGCCTACATTACATTGATGAACTGGAGCTAGTTCTGTGTCACCCTATGTTATAACTATTGCATGAGGAATCACATCCGACATAATTATCCATCACTGATCCATTGCCTACGAGCTTTTCACATATTGATCTTCGCTTATTTACTTTTCCGTTGCTACTGTTACAATCACTATAAAACCAAAACTATTACTTTTGCTACCGTTACCGCTACTATCATATTACTTTGCTACTAAATACTTTGCTGCAAGATATTAAGTTTTCCAGGTGTGGTTGAATTGACAACTCAGCTGCTAATACTTGAGAATATTCTTTGGCTCCCCTTGTGTCGAATCAATAAATTTGGGTTGAATACTCTACCCTCGAAAACTGTGCGATCCCCTATACTTGTGGGTTATCAAGACTATTTTCTGGCGCCGTTGCCGGGGAGCATAGCTCTATTCTTTGAGTCACTTGGGATTTATATCTGTTGATCACTATGAAGAACTTGAAAGATAAAAGAACCAAGATTTTTCCCTCAACTACGAGGGGAGGTAAGGAACTGCCATCTAGCTCTGCACTTGATTCACCTTCTGTTTTGAGTAAACTTGCGACACCTACACCTGCTATTCATTCTGATATGTCGCATGTTATTGATGATGCCACTTCTGCTTTGCATGATACTTATGATGAAACTACTTCTATGCTTGATAATACTGTGCCACTAGGTGAATTTCTTGATGAACAACTTGCTAGGGCTAGAGAGAATGAAATTATTGAAACTGATAATATTGATGAAAGTGATGATGAAGATTCTCCCCCTAGATATGAATTGCCTGTTGTGCCTGAGGGTTATGTTATGGATGAAGAAACTGCTAGAGACTTTTTAGCTTGCAATGATAGATATGATCTTAAGAAATTATTAGCTAAGCTTAAAGAAAAGTCTTTGAATGCTAGAATGAAATATGACCCTGCTTTTGCTACTTCACCTATCTTTATTTATGATAAGGATTTTCTCTGTCGATCCTAAGTTAATTACTTTGGTTGAATCTGATCCTTTTTATGGCTATGAATCTGAAACTGTTGTGGCACATCTTACTAAATTAAATGATATAGCCACCCTGTTCACTAATGATGAGAAAACTCGCTATTACTTTATCCTTAAGTTGTTTCCGTTCTCATTAAAGGGTGATGCTAAAACATGGTTTAATTCTCTTGATCCTGGTTGTGTGCGTAGTCCCCAGGATATGATTTATTACTTCTCTGCTAAATATTTCCCCGCTCATAAGAAACAAGCTGCCTTAAGGGAAATATATAATTTTGTGCAAATTGAAGAAGAGAGTCTCCCACAAGCTTGGGGGAGGCTTCTCCAATTACTTAATGCTTTGCCTGATCATCCTCTCAAGAAAAATGAAATACTTGATATCTTTTATAATGGACTAACTGATGCTTCCAGAGACCACCTGGATAGTTGTGCTGGTTGTGTTTTTAGGGAAAGAACTGTTGATCAAGCTGAATTGCTATTGAATAATATGTTGAGTAATGAAAATGATTGGACACTTCCTGAACCAACTCCTAAGCCAACTCCGAAGAAAAGGGGTATTCTATTTCTCAGTCCTGAAGATATGCAAGAGGCAAAGAAATCTATGAAAGAAAAAGGTATTAAAGCTGAAGATGTTAAGAATTTACCACCTATTGAAGAAATACATGGTCTTGATAACCCGACACAGGTAGTAAAGGTAAATTCTCTCTATAGATTTGATAAATGTGAAATCCCATCTACTAAGTTTGCTAGCCAATGCTTGGATGAGTTTGATGACTTTATGGTTAAACAAGAAGACTTCAATGCTTATGTTGGTAGACAATTGAAACGTAATGCTTATATGATTGAACACTTGAGTGATTATATGTCTAGAGTTAAAGGTGAACTTAAACTCATTAGTAAACATGCTTCTATGGTTACCACTCAAGTAGAACAAGTACTTAAAGCTCAGAATGATTTGCTCAATGAATTAAATAATAAGAAAAATGATAATGCTGTTAGAGTTATGACTAGAGGGGGTAAAATGACTCAGAACCTTTGTATCCTGAGGGCCACCCTAAGAGAATTGAGCAAGATTCTCAGAGAACTAATGTTGATGCACCTAGTTCTTCTAAGAAGAAGAAAAAGAAAAATGATAGGACTTTGCATGCTTCTAGTGAACCTGACACACCTGAGAATCCCAATGATATTTCTATTTCTGATGCTGAAACACAATCTGGTAATGAACATGAACCTAGTGATAATGTTAATGATGATGTTCATGTTGATGCTCAACCTAGCAATGACAATGATGTAGAGATTGAACCTACTGTTGATCTTGATAACCCACAATCAAAGAATCAACGTTATGATAAGAGAGACTTTGTTGCTAGGAAGCACGGTAAAGAAAGAGAACCATGGGTTCAGAAACCCATGCCTTTTCCTCCTAAACCATCCAAGAAAAAGGATGATGAGGATTTTGAGCGCTTTGCTGAAATGATTAGACCTATCTTTTTGCGTATGCGTTTGACTGATATGCTTAAAATGAATCCTTATGCTAAGTATATGAAAGATATTGTTACAAAAAAAGAAAGATACCGGAAGCTGAAATTTCCACCATGCTTGCTAATTATACTTTTAAGGTGGAATACCAAAGAAACTAGGAGATCCAGGAGTACCAACTATACCATGCTCCATTAAAAGAAACTATGTTAAAACTGCTTTATGTGATCTTGGAGCCGGTGTTAGTGTTATGCTCTCTCTTTATATCGTAGACTTGATTTGAATAAGTTGACACCTACTGAAATATCTTTGCAAATGGCTGATAAATCAACTGCTATACCTGTCGGTATTTGTGAGGATGTGCCTGTTGTGGTTGCAAACGTTACTATTTTAACGGACTTTGTTATTCTTGATATTCCCGAGGACGATAGTATGTCTATTATTCTTGGTAGACCCTTTTTGAATACTGCAGGGGCTGTTATTGATTGCAACAAAGGCAATGTCACTTTTCATGTTAATGGTAATGAGCATAAGTACACTTTCCGAGGAAACAACCTCAAGTCCACAGTATCAATTCTATTGGAAAAATTCCAACAATTACTATTGGAGGTTTTGAATTTCCTCTTCCTACTGTCAAGAAGAAATATGATATTCTTATTGTTGGGGATGTGCATATCCCCGTTGAGGTAACCTAGTGTTATTCGAAATTTCTCCGGTTTCATGCGATTCGGAATGAGTTTGTTAACAAGACTTGATCAACCTTGTTAGTGGATTCCTTTTGATGAGCATGAGATGGATGAAGTTAGAAAGCACAACTCTTGTACCCTCTTTTTACTTTCTGTTATTTAGTTTAAATAAAGCAAAAATAGTATTTTCTGTCTGTTTTCTGAATTATCCTTGCAATAAAAAATACCCCGAAAATAAAAGTTCTCCAAATGCCCTGAAAATTTAATATGATTTTTTCTGGAATATTTAAGAATTATTGGCACTGAGAACACACCAGGGGGACCCACCATGTGCCCACGAGGGTGGAGGGCGCGCCACCCCTGGGCGCCCCCTGCCTCGTGGACCCCACGTGGGTCCCCCTCCACTTATTCTTGCACCCACACACTTCGTCTTCCTCCAGAAAAAATCATCCACCAGCTCAAACCCGATTTCTAGCTCATCTTGCTGCCATTTTCGATCTCCTTGCTCAAAGCTCCATTCACAAAACTGCTTTGGGGGATTGTTCTTCGGTATGTGACTCCTCCAATGGTCCAATTAGTTTTTGTTCTAGTGCTTTATTTATTGCAAATTTTTGCTGCTTAGGTGACCCTGTTCTTGAGCTTGCATGTCAAATTTATGTGGTCAAAAGTAGTTTTAATGCATGATATGGCCTCTAGGCACTTGTAGGAGTAGTTGCTATCAATCTTGTTGAGTTTGGTTCACTTTTATTTTGAGTTACTAAAAATTTCAGAAATTTTTCAGAGGAAGAAATATGTTTAGGAAAATGTACCAAGGTGGTTCTTCAAAGAAGCAAGGACCCAGGCCCGCAATACGTGAGCCGGACTATGAACTACCAAGAGAAGCTCAAGTGCGGCCTTGTGAATGGCCGTCAGAAAATTTCATGGTCCAAGCAGGAATTAAGGAGGAATTTGAAGCATATGTGCGTAACGCTGAACTTGAGGGCTTCGTGTCAGATAAGTGCCCCCAGTACCACTACCTAACTGATTCCTTTGTGAGAAGGTTTAAATTTACATCATCACGCAATTCTCACACTGTCCTATTTGATCTTTATGATAAATCTTATACCATGGACTTAGAAGATTTTAATACTGCTTGTAAACTCCCGCAGTGGGGTAGTGTTAGTGAACCTCGCAAATCTGAATTTAAAGAATTTCTTGCTAGTATCACTGTGGGGGAATCTAGAGAAATAACACAAGCTACCATAGGGAGCATTCATTTTCCTGCCATACATTATTTTGCTCTCTTTATAGGTAGATGCATTAATGGTAAGGATGAGGTGTCATGTGTGTTCCGATCTTAGTGTTCTCAAGAGTGTTGTATTAGGAGATAGACAATATAACTTGGGGGCCATTGTTGCACGTAGGTTGCATAATAACAGTATTAATGAGATTTGTTCGGTGGAATTTACGCAACCCGTTTAGCTAATTTTCTTGAGGTACCCATACGTGGATATGATATGGAGTTGCCTCCTACTTATCTAGATTATAATGCTATGGTTCGTCATCAGTTTGTTGAGAGGAACGATCAGTTCCTCCAGTACCGACTAATCTTTGACAGACGGCACCGTCCATGTTGCTCTCCCTGCTCCTGCTTTCTTTGATTTCAGCAAAAGGGAGATATGTTATAACCAGGGAGGAGGCGAACGAGTACGAGAGGAGGACGGAGGCAGCTCGCCTCCAAGCTGCAGCTCATGAGGCAATTGCCGCTGCATCTCAGTACGACCCCAGCTACAACTTTGATCCATGGGCATAGACCAACTTAGGCCAAAAGCCTAAGCTTGGGGGAGTACGTATTTCTCACCGACATTACATTCATGTTCACACACTCATGCCAGTTGTTCGGTGCTCATACTTTTTCATTGTATCATCCATGCTAGTTTATTTTCTTTTTAAGCTTTCTTCTTGTGTGTTTGAAAAACCTTAAGAAAAACAAAAAAAATTAGTTGTAGCTTTTAGCTAGTTTATTCCATGCCTGTAGTAGTAGTAATTAAAAAAACCCAAAAAGATTTCTCGTTCTTCTTTTGCTTGTTGGGAGCTTTCCCGTGTAAATAGTTTTGTTTCTTTTCTTTCTTTGGGGGTCGAGAGGAGAAGACCATAATGAAAATGTTGAGTGGCTCTCATATGCATTATTGTTGATCTAACAAAGAGCCCATATTACCTTGTCTTCTCCTTGAATTGAATGCTTGCAGATTCCAGCTTAGTCCAATGCACATGCACTATTATTATTATCCACACTATTCGGTTGTGCAAGTGAAAGGCAATAATGACGATATATGATGGACTGATTGAGATGAGAGAAGCTGGTATGAACTCGACCTCTCTTGTTTTTGTAAATATGATTAGTTCATCATTCCTGATTCAGCCTATTATGAATGAAACATGTTTGCAATGACAATTAGAGATTATAGTTGCTCATGCCATGCTTAATTTAGCTAGGAGTTTATAATGGTTTACCTTGCATGCCAACATGCTATTAAAATGGTTGTGATGTGGTATGATAGGGTGGTATCCTCCTTTGAACGATTCGAGTGGCTTGACTTGGCACATGTTCACGCATGTAGTTGAAACAAAATCAACATAGCCTCCACGATATTTATGTTCATGGTGAATTATATCCTACTCATGCTTGCCTTCAGTGTTGATTAATTTTAATGCATGTTCATGACTGTTGTCGCTCTCTAGCTGGTCGCTTCCCAGTCTCTTTCTAGCCTTCACTTGTACTAAGCGGGAATACTGCTTGTGCATCCAATTCCATAAACCCCAAAAGTTATTCCATATGAGTCCACCATACCTTCCTATATGCGGTATCTACCTGCCGTTCCAAGTAAATTTGTATGTGCCAAACTCTAAACCTTCAAATATAACATTCTGTTTTGTATGCTCGAATAGCTCATGTATCAACTAGGGTTCTGTATCCTCCATGCTAGGCGGGTTATTCTCAAGAGGAGTGGACTCCGCTCCTCACTCACGAGAAAATGGCTGGTCACCGGGATGCCCAGTCCCATGCTCAAATCAAATCAAAATAATTGCAAACAAAACTCCCCCAGGATTGTTGTTAGTTGGAGGCACCCGTTGTTTCGGGCAAGCCATGGATTGATGCTTGTTGGTGGTGGGGGAGTATAAACTTTACCATTCTGCTTGGGAACCGCCTATAATGTGTGTAGCATGGAAGATATCGAGATCTCTCGGTTGTTATGTTGACAATGAAAGTATACCGCTCAAAATATTATTCATCTCTATTTCAAAATCGAGCTCTGGCACCTCTACAAATCCCTGCTTCCCTCTGCGAAGGGCCTATCTATTTACTTTTATGTTGAGTCATCATCCTCTTATTAAAAAGCACCAGTTGGAGAGCACCGCTATCATTTGCATGCATTATTATTAGTTTACATTGAGTATGACTGTGACTGGATCTCTTTTACATGAATTACAATTTCCAGTCAGCCCTTGATCTTCAGGGGTGCTCTGCATTTATGTTTTGCGGTCTCAGAAAGGGCTAGCGAGATACCATCTTGTTATATCATATTATGATTGTTTTGAGAAAGTGTTGTCATCCGAGATTTATTATTATTGCTCGCTAGTTGATTATGCCATTGATATGAGTAAACATGAGACCTAAATGTTATTGTGAATATGGTTAGTTCATAATCTTTGCTGAAAACTTGAATGCTGGCTTTACATATTTACAACAACAAGAGCAAACAGAGTTTGTAAAAGTTTTTCTTTATCACTTTCAGTTTATCAACTGAATTGCTTGAGGACAAGCAAAGGTTTAAGCTTGGGGGAGTTGATACGTCTCCATCGTATCTACTTTTCCAAACACTTTTGCCCTTGTTTTGGACTCTAACTTGCATGATTTGAATGGAACTAACCCGGACTGACGCTGTTTTCAGCAGAATTGTCATGGTGTTATTTTTGTGCAGAAATAAAAGTTCTCGGAATGACCTGAAAATCAACGGAGAATATTTTTGGAATATATAAAAAATACTGGCGAAGAATCAACGTCAGGGGGCCCACACCCTGTCCACGAGGGTGGGGGCGCGCCTACCCCCTGGGCGCCCCCTGCCTCGTGGGCCCCCTGAGCGCTCCACCGACCTCAACTCCAACTCCATATATTCATGTTCGGGGAGAAAAAAATCAGAGAGAAGGATTCATCGCGTTTTACGATACGGAGCGCCGCCAAGCCCTAATCTCTCGGGAGGGCTGATCTGGAGTCCGTTCGGGGCTCCGGAGAGGGGAATCCGTCGCCATCGTCATCATCAACCTTCCTCCATCACCAATTTCATGATGCTCACCGCCGTGCGTGAGTAATTCCATCGTAGGCTTGCTGGACGGTGATGGGTTGGATGAGATTTATCATGTAATCGAGTTAGTTTTGTTAGGGTTTGATCCCTAGTATCCACTATGTTCTGAGATTGATGTTCCTATGACTTTGCTATGCTTAATGCTTGTCACTAGGGCCCGAGTGCCATGATTTCAGATCTGAACCTATTATGTTTTCATGAATATATGTGAGTTCTTGATCCTATCTTGCAAGTCTATAGTCACCTATTATGTGTTATGATCCGTTAACCCCGAAGTGACAATAATCGGGATACTTACCGGTGATGACCGTAGTTTGAGGAGTTCATGTATTCACTAAGTGTTAATGCTTTGGTCGGTACTCTATTAAAAGGAGGCCTTAATATCCCTTAGTTTCCAATAGGACCCCGCTGCCACGGGAGGGTAGGACAAAAGATGTCATGCAAGTTCTTTTCCATAAGCACGTATGACTATATTCGGAATACATGCCTACATTACATTGATGAACTGGAGCTAGTTCTGTGTCACCCTATGTTATAACTATGCATGAGGAATCGCATCCGACATAATTATCCATCACTGATCCAATGCCTACGAGCTTTTCACATATTGATCTTCGCTTATTTACTTTTCCGTTGCTACTGTTACAATCACTATAAAACCAAAACTATTACTTTTGCTACCGTTACCGCTACTATCATATTACTTTGCTACTAAATACTTTGCTGCAGATATTAAGTTTCCAGGTGTGGTTGAATTGACAACTCAGATGCTAATACTTGAGAATATTCTTTGGCTCCCCTTGTGTCGAATCAATAAATTTGGGTTGAATACTCTACCCTCGAAAACTGTTGCGATCCCCTATACTTGTGGGTTATCATGGAGCAGGTTTTCTATGTGAAGGACATGTCTACCAAGCCGAGAAAAAGAAAATATAAGGAAGCAAATACATCATATGATGAGCCAAAGCGCCACATAGTTCTTTTAGGGAAAAGAAATATCGTGGGAGTGGAGGACAAAACAAACATTTCAGAAGATTGTGGAAAGTTTCATGAAATTGCTCCCTTCACAGTGAATATTAACCCGAGCATCTAGTTAAATGATGAATATTTTCCATGGTTAAGGCGCAAAGGGACACACACGAAGAAAAAGTTTTACACCCGAAGATCCCACTCTGGAATATGACTGGCTTCACTGTCATCACTTTCTTCTCTAGTGAGTTTCTGGACTTATATATCTGGAAAGTCCCACTTCGGACAAACCAGAGGGAAACTTTTTAATAGTTAGGGGACTTATGTGTGATTAATTTCTCATCAATTTTCAACCCTTTCTGACATCTTTCGCTACTTTTCATGCATTTACTGATTTTTTGAGCTAAATGACCCTGAAATTGAAAAGTACTACAAATAAACTCTAAAAAGGTTGAAATTTGGCATGGTATCATCATTTCACCCACATAGCATGTGCAAAAAAGTTGAGAGGGTTATGGCAAAAAATGGATGCACTTCATGTACAAAATGGACAATCTCTTTCGAAGTATCAGAGTTTTGGACAAAATCTCATCTCTTACAAAGGCATTTCATTTTTTAAAACTTATTTCAACTCTAGAGTTTTTGTGTGTTCAGTATGCACCATTCAAAGCCATGTCATCAATTTTCAACCCTTTCTGACATCATTTGCTATTTTTCATGCATTTATCAATTTTTTGAGCTAAATGACCCTGAAATTGAAAAGCAGCACAAATGAACTCTGAACAGGTTGAAAGTTAGCATGGTATCATCATTTCACCCACATAGCATGTGCAAAAAAGTTGAGAGGGTTACAGCAAAAACTGGATGCACTTCATGTACAAAAAAGACAATCTCTTTCGAAGTATCAGGGTTTCGGCCGAAAACTCATCTGTTACAAACACATTTCATTTTTTAATAACCTAAGAATTACCAAATTGAATATAATGATAAAACACACTAATATTAAACAACATAAAAAAGAATCACTGAAAAATCTATTTTTAAAGTAAAGTTGTTCATAAACTAGTGATTCACACAAATTTCAAATAATTCAAATTTAAAATATTCAAATTTGAAAACTACTGGCACTAACAAAAAGTTTATAATTTTTTAACCTAAAGCAAAAAGATTCACAAAGAAACTCTAAATAAAGCAAAAAAATAACTCAGAAATAAAAGAAAATAAATAAAGCAAAAACAAAAAAATGAAAAATAAATAAATTAAAAAGCACGCCTACTGGGCCACCACGGCCTGCATACGACTGGAAACCCAACCTCTAGTTGTGACAGGATGCAGGCCCGCAAGGCCCAGTAGGCCCCACAGGGTAGCACAGGTGAGGTAAGCCTAGAAGGCATGCTTTAGAGAGGAGCTCGAAGGAGCAGCCGCGGCGGGGCTTATAAACAAGTGCGGGTGCCCTTCGCTGGGTGAGGTGGGACTAAACTTCCTACACCGCGGTTGTGGCTGCACGAGACCTTTAGTCGCGGTTGGTGGCTCCCACCGCGACTAACCCCCCTTTAGTCGCGGTTGTAGCCACCAACCGTGACTAAAGGATGCGCTTTTGCCCGCCGCTTGGCTGGCCAAAACACCCCCTTTAGTCCCGGTGTGGCTCCAACTGGACTAAAAGAGTTCCTCGTATTATAACATCACTGGTTAATTTTCAACCTGCCCGCTCCATGTCCCAATCTGTGACGTCGAATCGCAGGACGCCGCCAGGGCTACCGCGCGCCGCCGTCTTGCCTCTTTTCCGACGCCATCTAGCCTCTCCCCCAACGCTGATGCTAACGGTCGGCCTTCCCCAGACGCCGTTGTTGCCTCATCCTTGAGCCCCGACCTGAAGGGCCATCCTCCCAGAGCTCCTCGCCGTGCCGCCGCCCGACGCCGCCGCCCCCGATGTGCCGCTCACGCCGCCCGCAATCGTCGGCCTCGACCTCGCCCGCCACCCGCTATGAGCTCGCGCCCCCCCTCCGTGGTGATTTTTTCACTAGTTTTTTTATACAATGTGTATGCATGAATGTTATAATTAGATGTTCTATTCGGATGTTTTAGATATTTTAGTTTTTTTCACTAATTTTTCGATACAATGTATGTATATATATGTATTTTACTTTTTTCACTAGTTTTTTATACTTATAGGAAAAAGTTGCATAGGAAAAAGTTGCATGGAAAGAAGTTGACCATGTATTAACAATATTTTAATGTTAATATATATCTTAATGTTGTATTTGCAAAAGTTTGTTATGTATTTGCAAAATCAAGTGAAAAATAATTACAAAAATCACACTCAAGCATTTAAAAAAATTTAAATTTGCATAGACCGAATTTGTTCTCGTCGTCAACGATGCCCGGCCCGCATCCTCGTCGTCGACTTGTTCGCGATGACGTCCAACTTCAGAGGAGCCATGTCCGGGAGTAGGCTCCGCCGGGCTGGCACTGGGAGGTTCTACCTTCCGGGGCACGCAGTTTGGTGAGAAACCGTGCTCCCTCGTCGACCTGGAGCTTCTTTGGTGGCGTTCGCGTGGGCCACTTTCGGTGCGGAGGCAGCCGGCCCCGCCGGAGGTGGGACTTCGCCGTTCGCCGTGTCAGGGAGGAGGACGAGCACGTCCGTCGCTACATGGCTGCGTTGGGCGCCAGGTTCTCCAATACCCGGCAGGTTCTTTAGGGATCTCACCCGAGCTATGATCCTATGATGGTTCCTTCTCTTTGGGTGTCCACCGCCCGCGCCTCAGGAACCACGAGTGAACTAGATTAGTCGATAATATTTGATCTGTATTAGCTAGTGATGTTATATATATGATAATATTTGAGATGTATTAGTGATAATACTCGAGATGTATTCCAGATTATATTCGATAATATTTGAGACGATGTATTCGAGATTATATTATTCGTTAATATTCGACACGATGTATTAAAGATTATACTCGATGATGCATATTATCTGGATTATTCGAGATGTATATATAAATTATCTACTATGATTCAATTTTTCCTTATTGATTGCATGCATGCATTCTAATTTGAACACTAAATTGTTTTATGTTTCTTCTGGATTAGTTAAATAAAAGCTATGGACAATACCGACAGAGAAGGAGAAGAGGCCTTGTTCGACATCATACGCTCCCCGAGACCAGATGAGAATGAAGAAGATGATGGCTCGCAATATCTTAACAATAACGGTGAGGGTATGATATTCAATGAAGACGAAGGAATAGTGAAGTCCGGAACAATGATGATGAAGGAAATGTTGTTCTTCAAATAACAAAGACCGATAGGAATATTTGTATAAGGCATCTAGTGATCATCACATGTTTTAATTGATTTGTATATATATTAATGAATCGATCTTTCTTCTTTTAGCCCTCCGGATCGAGCAAATCTTCTACAAGCAACAGGACAGTTCGAGGCCCGGCCAAAAAGTTGAAGGATGGCATGAAGTACAACATCGATGCCATCAAACCTAATGGCGAACCACGCAAATCTAAGAAGAATGCGAACAAGTTCATTCGTCAATGCGGAGTTAATGTCAGGGACCAAATCCCGATATCCGTTCAAGAATGGAAAAAGCCAGCAAAGGAAGATCACTACAAAAAAATACACTTCCGTCATGGTATGTGTTTGTCACAGTAGGTCACATTTTTTGTCATGCATGTACATCCATGACGAATTTATGACAGAATCAAGATAGTCATGCATGTGCTGTCGTAGAACTGTTCCATGACATTACCAAAATTATCATCACGGAAGTGTCCGCTTCCATGACGATAAATTGCGCGTCATAGAATTGCTTTCATCAAGGGTAACCAACATGTGGCATCCACCTTAACGGGTCGCCGTTAAGCTATCGGGTTCCAGTTTGGATCCGATAACCCGTTAACAGCCCGGACCAATGGGGATTTTCCACGTGTAAAATTCTCAATCATCAGAGGGTCCACCTGTCGGCTCAGCGTTGGGACAGATGTCATCCACTCATAGTACGAGAGGCTCCTATGATACGTCGGCACGTGGCAAGGCCCAACAATGGCCCATTCCGGTGAAAAAGGCCGGCCCAGTAAAAATTAGCAGGCTGGCCCATATAAGGCCTACTTGTGTCAGGTCCATTTAAGCCCACGACCCATACGAGATGTTTCAATTCGGCCCATCAACGGCCCATTAATGATTTGACACCATTGCAGCCCATCGTTAGTTCGAGCCCGTTAATAGCCCGCTATATATTTGGGCTCAATATCAGCCCGATGTGGTTTCGGCCTGTTAACGGCCCATTCAAGGGATGGGCAAATTTTCAGGATGTACGTCTTTTGGCCTTGTAGAGACCCATTTAAGTGTTGGGCCAATTTCCACCCCGGTGTGTCTTTCAGCCTGTTGACGGCCCATAAATGAGTTGGGCCATTTGTAGTCGGACTTGAGTTTTGGCCTTTTAACATCCCATGCTCTTCATTTTCCAATAGTAGCCTGGTTTCTCTTTCGGTCTGCTAAAGGCCCACAACACAGTTGGGCCATATACACTACGACCTGACTTTCGGCCTCTTAGCGGCCCGTGCTCTTCATGGTCCAGTACGAGCTTGCTGTCTCTTTCGGCCTGCTAAAGGCCCACAGTATAGTTGGGCCATATGTAGCCCGACTTTAGTATCGGCCTGTTAACGGCCCATGAAATCAAATGGACCCACCTGTTGCCTACTTCGATGTCGGCCTGTTAACGACCTGGGAGGTAACAAGGCCGCGCATTAACTTTTGGCCTGGTAACGGCCCATTAACTTAATGGTCCCAATTGGATAATTTTAGCCCATTACGATGAGCAATTATGCACAGGACCAAAACCGACCAATCAAAGGCCTCTCCGAATTTTGGCCCCTACGATCCCATTAGTGAAGCCCATTATGGGCAGTGGGCTACTTCCTTCATATAGGGCCCATGATTGTTCGTGCTAACTAATAATTTCACTGGTTTTTAGCTTCCTAGCGACCATTTAGATGGAATGCGAGGCGCTCTAAGCAAAGGTACGTCATACAGGGAAAAACGTTGCACATCCATCATATATTACAGGAAATTACATCCACTGGGTAATCAAAGATGGATGCTGGTGCAAATAAATGAACAAAACCTAACGATCTACAACGTCACAATCTGCAACCTCAGCGCGGATGATGCCCATAAGCATATGGGCAAGTTCTTCCTGCTTTGCTACACTGTCTCTGAAAACATTGATCAGTTGTTGTTGCGCAAGAATGTGTACCTCTGATTCCTCCACCATTTCCATCATTGCTTTAGCCAGTAATTGGTTCACAAACCTACATTTTTCCGTTGCATTCGAGACAGAGGAAACTGAACAGATTCAGATGGTGATTTTGCCAGGCTTGTATTATTGATAATGGAGAGTGTCTCGACCACTGCATCATAACATAAATTAGGAGTGGAACCGAACAGATTAATCAAGAGTTATTGCCATATTACCTGGCCTAGATTTATTGGAAAGAAACAATGGGGTTGCCTTGTTGTTTTTAGAGTTTGTCTTCTTATCTTTAGCGGCCTGCACCAAATTAACACACTAGCATTGCTATCATTGGTCAGGTCAGATAATAGGAAAGCAACATTGACACAACAAACGTTTGGGCAATCAGACCATACCAGCCTACACTAAATTAACACAATATAGCACAACTATCATTGACACAATGAATGAATGGGCAACCAGAGCAGCACTACAATTCAGTAATGTGCATGATATGAGATAGTACACTCATGCAGCTCAGTATGCAAAACTACTAGGCATTTTTCCTTACAAAAACCAACATTGTTGCCTTTAATTATACATTTTGCTACAACTAAATTAAGATCAGATAAAGGTTGGATTCACACGATTAACAAAATACATGGTGACGTAAAAATATAGTGATATACAACAGGTACTTGCATTAGCATTGGAGCACACATAATTCCCACAGGATACTTTCCTCGAATGCAATCCCAATGCAGAAAATCTTCTATCCTTTAAGCTTATTTTCTAAAAGAGAGATGGGTAAAAAAACATGTAGAAAATATGATCAGAATGGAGTTGACATATTTTTGCTGGACTAGAGAGGACTAGTTCTTTGGCCACTGGAATCTGCTTATTATCAGTAGGAGTTGGGTTTCTCTGTGCTAGAGCAGTATCTATGAAAACTGGAGTTGGTTTACTATCTCTTGGCGTTTGGATCTTTTGCAAAGACCTTGTTTTTAACGCTTCAAATTCTAACATAGTCGTCTTCCCCTTGCATGCCTTATATAGAAGAATGGTGCTTCAATTATAAAACATGCTACAACAGAGAGATGGAATAGGTACTGAAGAATAGAAAGGCATGACATATTGACATGTATTCCCTCCATCCGGAAATAAATGGATGGGTCTAGGCGTATTTCAGTTCTAGATACATCCATTTTTATCCATTGCTGTGACATGTAATCCTGACGGAGGGAGTATGATGTAAGAGCTAGAGATACGACGGGACAACAGTGTAAAAAACACTAGTTGAATGTAAAACTGTATGCTAGCGGAATACATAGAGAAAAACACTAAGATGGCATTGCAACAGACCACAAGAACAACACTTCAATGTAAAAAAACATGGTATGGTAGACAAGTGAAGTACATACTGGTGAATAACAATGCATAAGATATCCAGAAGCATGATGTCCAAACTAAGCAGATGGCATTGCGACAGAATAGAATGACAATACTTGAATTTGAAAACATGTTATCATGAATGGAATAGGTACCGAAAAACAGGAAGGCATGACATATTTACATGCATGATCCGCAGGCTAAGCACATGGCATTGCACCGGAGTAAATGCACTCCAAGACATTATATGCATGCTATACCCGTATTGATATGTCTCCAACATATCTACTTTTCCTAACGCTTTTCCTCTTGTTTTGGACTCTAACTTGCATGATTTGAATGCAACTAACCCCGGACTGATGATGTTTTCAGCAGAACTACCATTGTGTTGTTTTTCTACAGAAATAAAAGTTCTCCGAATGGAATGAAACTTTGCAAGGATTTTTTATACAATAAACAAGAATTTCAGGAGCCAAGATCCACCTGAGGGGGGCACCTGGGTGGGCACAACCCACCAGGCCACGCCCCCTCCTGGCGCGCCCCCCTCCTGGCATGCCCAGGTGGGTTGTCCCCACTTGGTGGCCCCGCAGACCCTGAAACCGATGCTATGAAATCCTATTTTTCGAGAAAAAAATCAGAGAGAAAGCATTATCACGATCTACAAGACGGAGCCACCATCACCTCCCGTTCTTCATCGGGAGGCCAGATCTGGAGTCTGTTTGGGGCTCTGGAGAGGGGGATCTTCGTTCTTTGTCATCACCAACCCTTCTCCATCACCAATTCCATGATTTTCCACACCGGGAGTGAATAACTCCTTCGTAGGATTGCCGGTCGGTGAGGAGTTGGATGAGATTCAACATGTAATCAAGTTAGTTTTGTTAGGTCCTGATCCCTAGTATCCACTATGTTCTAAGACTGATGTTGCTATGACTTTGGCATTCTTAATGCTTGTCACTTTGGGTCGGGGTTCCATGATTTCAGATCTAAATCGTTTATGTTATCTCCATTATATCCATGTTCTAGATCCGATCATGCAAGTTATAGTCACCTACTATGTGTTATGACCCGGCAACCCTGGAGTGACAATAGTCGGGACCACTCCCAGTGATGACCGTAGTTTGAGGAGTTCATATATTCACTTTGTGTCAATGCTTTGTTCCAGTTCTCTATTAAAAGAAGGCCTTAATATCCCTTAGTTTCGAATAGGACCCCACTTCCACGGGAGGGTAGGACAAAAGATGTCATGCAAGTTCTTTCCATAAGCAGGTATGGCTATTTATGGAATACATGCCTACATTATATTGATGAACTGGAGCTAGTGACGTATCGCCCTAGGTTATAATTGTCTCATGATGAATATCATCCAACAAGTCACCGATCCAATGCATACTAATTTATCTTATAGTGTTCTTGCCAGGTTATTACTGCTATCGTTACTGTTGCACTTGTTACAAAATTACTGCCATCATTGTTACTATTACCATTGCTACTGTCACTACTATCAAAACTATCATATTACTTGGCTACTGATCACGTTGCTGTAGATAATAAATCTCCAGGTGTGGCTGAATTGACAACTTAGCTACTAATACCTTCAAATATTATTTGGCTCCCCTTGTGTCGAATCTATAAATTTGGGTTGAATACTCTACCCTAAAAAACTGTTGCGATTCCCTATACTTGTGGGTTATCAAGACATTTTTCTGGTGCCATTACTGGGGAGCATAGCTATATTTGTTGAGTCACTTGGGATTATTATTAATTTATCACTATGAAGAATCTGAAGGATGCTAAGACTAAGATATTTCCCTCAAAGACGAGGGGAGGTAAGGAACTGCCATCCAGTTCTGCTTTAGATTCACCTTCTGTTATAAGTAAACTTGCAACACCACCACATGCTATTAATTCTGATATGTCGCAAGTTATTGATGATGCTACTTCTGCTATGGATAATGCTTATGATGATGCTAGTACCTTGCTTGATAATGATGATGTGCCACTTGGTGAATTTCTTGATAAACAAATTGCTAGAGTAATACAACATGATGTTGTTGAATCTGATGATGAGCTTGAAACTGAAACTCCTGAAACACCTGCTAGAACTAGCCTTCCTAGATATGAATTGCCTAAGGTACCGGAAGGTTATGTTATGAATGAGGAGACAACTAGAGATATTCTTGCTTGTAAGGATAGATGATGATCTAGAGAAATTATTATGCAAGTATAAAGAAAAATCTCTGAATGCTAGAAACATATGATCCTAAGTTTTGCTACTTCACCTATCTTTATTGATGATAAGGATTATGAATTCTCTGTCGACCCAGAGTTAATTACTTTGGTTGAATCTGATCCTTTCCATGGTTATGAAACTGAAACTGTTGTGGCACATCTTACTAAGTTGAATGACATAGCCACCCTTTTTACTCATGATGAGAAAACTCGCTATTACTTTATTCTCAAATTATTTCCTTTCTCATTAAAGGGTGATGCTAAAGCTTGGTACAATACTCTTGCTCCTGGTTGTGTGCGTAGTCCCCAGGATATGATTTATTACTTCTCTGAAAAATATTTTCCTGCTCATAAGAAACAAGCTGCCTTTACAGGAAATATTTAACTTTGTGCAAAATTAAAGAAGAGAGTCTCCCACAAGCTTGGGGGAGGCTTTCTAGTTACTTAATGCTTTGCCTGATCATCCTCTTAAGAAAAATGAAATACTTGATATCTTCTATAATGGACTAACCGATGCTTCTAGGGATTTCCTAGATAGTTTGTGCTGATCTCTCTCT
>NC_053023.1:95618000-95715542 GCF_003073215.2 Triticum urartu | reverse complement strand
GTGAACGGGTAGCACGTCTCGTACTTGATGTTCTCCGCCAAGGGCCAGCAGTGACCACTGCACGCATCCGTGAGGTGATGCACCATGTCCGCCGGCGAGCCACAAAACGGCATCGGGCACTCATAGCAGTGGACGAAGGGCTCCTTGGAGGCATCGACCAGGCCGTCCATGAAACGGGAGTGGTTGTAGGGGACGTTGCGCCAGTTTCCTATATGAGGTTGTTACGACGGCCAGTGAATTGTAATACGACTCACTATAGGGCGAATTCTACCACGATTTGGAACAGGAAGGACAGAAACACATACAGTGCAATGAGAGCAGCACCGTTGGCATTGAGGTTGTCGCCCATGTCCAAACACCACGTAGACACGGTCTTTGAGCATGGTTCGTAGTCGTTCCACGCTCGGGCATTGAAGTTTGTAACTATTTTAGATTAGAATATACTACTCCATCGGTGCTAGTAGTAGAGCAGAGTCCTACTCTACTACTCTACTCAAGCAAGTTAGGGCATAGCACTGTAGGGAGTACCAGTACTGTGATCACTCAAGCAAGTTGTCTGGCATCGACATGACCCTACGCTACTGGTATGTGTCTCGTAAGTCAAGCGGCGTGCTATAGTCATCATCACCTGTCCACTTCCCGCAACACATATTCACTTCTCCATCTTTGTCCGCACATAATCTCGTCCAATCTTCCATCCCCGCTAAGGCGCCTCCCCCCCTCGCCCGAAACCCAAGCACTAACAATGGCAGAACCGAGCAGCGTCCGCCGAAAGAGTGGCTGGAATTCGCTCCCCACAGAGGTAATCAAGCTCATTGTTTCACGTGTGGACAATCTCAGTACCATGCCACTCGCCGCGTGCTCGTCGGGGTTGTACCGTTTACTCAAAGCCCTCAGGCCAGAGCTTTTTAAGCCAGCTCCTTGCTTGCTGATGCCGCCTGATCTTCAGAAATGGCGTGTCACACAGCATAACGATCATAGGGTGGCGAGCATCAACCCCCTTGACTGCGATCCGATCCCTGTCAGCCTCAACTACATTAACGGTATGTACTGGGTCGGCATGAACACGTCTTGGATGGTGCTCGTCGACGGTCGCGGCAGCTGGATGCTCGTGGAGGTCTACACCCGGCGATTGATCCCCCTTCCTTCGATTAACACTGCACTGCTTTGGCACCGCAGCCTAGAATACTCAGAATCTTACAGTAGCCAACATGATACCAAGTTTGATTTGCTCAAGGTTGTAATCTGCCAAGTGCCCACAAGATCTGCAAATTATAAAGACTTCATGCTAATTGCGTTCTTCAACCGCGGTCTCGCCTATCTGACAGGTCACTGCGGTAAGTGGATAAATCTGCACGTCCATCGTAGGATCATACATCCTCCATGGTTCTCTGATGCCATTGAACACAAGGGCTTCATTTACGCCTGATGAAGCCATGTACCTAGGGTAGGGGCACGGACCTGTCCAAGAAGCCCTACCCTAGGACATCCCTAGGAGAAGTCACCTTTCAATCGACTTGAAGGTATCCCACTCGACGGATTCAAGACACTCGACCAGAAAGCTATCACTTGACCATGAAGCCAACCACTCGACCGCCAGGAGACCTATAGTCACTCCGCAGGCAAACGGTCAGCTGTTAAGTAGTCTTTATGGTCATTATAGCACTTTATTAGGGGTGTTACCAGTAACGCCAACCTTAAATGTACCTTAAACCCTGCATTACTGAGGGCAGGAGGGGGCCGGCGAACTCTATATAAGCCACCCCCTCCTCAGTATGAAGGGTTCGCACCCCTGTTATTCACACGCCAGTAATCCAGTCGACCGCCTCCGGGCACCGAGACGTAGGGCTGTTACTTCCTCCGCAAAGGGCCTGAACTCGTACATCTTGGTGTGTTTACAACTTCCCAATAGCTGAGATCTAGCCTCTCCATACATACCCCCCTACATCACTGTCAGAGCTAGAACCACGACAGTTGGCGCCCACCGTGGGGCAGGAATCTTAGCGCCTGATTGGAGAAGTTGCGTTTTTTCCGATCCCTTTGATCATGGTTTCGTGCGGAGTTTTGGTGGAGGGCCGCAAGATCCGCCTCGGCGCGCTCACGTTCATCGCCGACGACTCCGCCTGGCTTCAGGAGGCGCCACTCGACGTCGACGCGCTCCCCGTCCGCGGTGCGACGCATTTCCACGCATGCGTTCGTGGCGTCCTCCTGCGGCAGCCGTCGACCCAGTATCGGTCGGCCCCCGTATCGTCTCCCCGCTCTGTCTCCCACTGGCGCAAGCACTCCGGTCGGTCGAGACTTCAGAGGTGGGTGAGGCACGCCGTGGCTCGCCAGTCGGCCGCCCCGCAAGTCGCGGCAATCGAGCCCGACGAATCCCTCTGCGGCCTGTTCGACCTGTCGACTGGCTTCGCGGAGACCGCATCCGAGTGCGACAGCAGTGACCCCGCGGCTGAGATCCTGGCGGTCGATGGAACGCACGGTCCTCCCGGTTTCCCTCGCGCTGATGGAGGCGCGGGTGGGGGTGACCCGTCGCATCCCCACGATGAGTATCTCCCCGAACCTCTCACGTCATCACAGCAAGAGGAGCTTCGCCGCCGGAACACGGACACCCTCCGCACCCCTATCGTCGGAGAGACCCCCGAGGCCCGGGCCTTGGAGGATGCGCGCTTGGCTAATTTGGCCGAGCGCACTCGACTGGAGAATCTCCAGCGAACACTCGACGAGCAAGCGCGTCAGCGGGCTCCTGAGTCTAGTCGACGCCAGCTCTTCCCACCGACGCAGGTATACCGAACCCCAGTTCAGAATTTGGCCGCCGCGGCCCGTATAGCAGAATCGATTCAGCCCTCCCAGTCGGAGGCGGGCAGGGGCTTGTTACAGATCAGAGCATTGCTCCGAGCGGCGGGAAACCAGAATTCCGCTGTTTCCCAGTCGCGGAATAGGATCCACAGTCGATCCGTTGCAACAGATACAGTCCAGTCGGCTCACAGCCCGCGGTCGCCCCCGAGGCGTGAGGGACGTGGCGATCGGCATGATCAGTATAGAAGGAATGAGCAGTATGATCACCGATCCGATCATGATGATCGACGTCGAGTGCCAACCCCTCCCCCGAGGAGTGGGTCATATGCGCCTCGACATCGAGACGACAGGCGCCCTCATAGCGTTGGGTAGAGGATTCCCGTCGACCCCAGGGACCCAGGCTTTGACGCGAGATCTGTCCTCGTTCGAGGCTTGGTTGACAGGAACAGGGCTCATCGGGAAGGCCAGAACAGAGATGCGCCCTCCAGCAGCAGAATACGTACTTCAGGGCCAGAGTGTTTCAGTCGAGCCATCAGAGCCGCAGTGATTCCTCCCAATTTCAGACTGGCGACTGGAATCATCAAGTTCACCGGTGAATCTAAGCCTGACACTTGGCTCGAAGATTACTGAGTAGCTGTACAGATTGGCGGTGGAAATGATGAGGTGGCTATGAAGCATTTGCCTCTCATGTTAGAGGGCTCAGCCAGAGCGTGGCTAAATCAGTTGGCACCCAGCAGCATTTACACTTGGGAGGACCTCTCCCGAGTGTTTATCACAACCTTTGGAGGAACATGCAAGCGACCTGCAGGCCTTACAGAGTTGCGGTCTTGCGTGCAGAAGCCGAATGAAACTCTGAGGGAATACATCCAGAGGTGGATCACACTGCATCACTCAGTTGAGAATGTGCCAGACCATCAAGCAGTTTGTGCCTTCAAGGAAGGTGTTAAATACAGAGAGTTGAATCTGAAGTTTGGTCGAACTGGAGAGATGTCTCTGAATCGGATGATGGAGATTGCCACCAAGTACGCTAATGGTGAAGACGAGGACCGACTCCGGAGTGGCAAGCACAAGGCAGTCGCCCAAGAAACCGGAGGAAACTCTAGTCGGAAACAGAAGCGGAAGGCCGAGCCAGCCGCTCCTGGGGAGGCCCTAGCCGTAGCCCAGGGAAACTTCAAGGGAAAACCCAAGGGCACCTGGAAGCCCAAGAAAGTCAAGGATCAGGATGGAAATGATGTTTTGGATCTGCCATGTCACATCCACACCAAGAAAGATGAAGAGGGTAATTTTATTTACCCAAAGCATACCACTCGACAGTGCCGGCTCCTAATCCAGCAGTTTCAGGGCAAACAGCCCAAAGATAAGGAAAAAGAGTTGGACGGAGTTGAGGACAAAGAGGATAGCGACGATGGATACCCCCAAATCAATTCCACCCTGATGATTTTTGCTGATGTCGAAAGCAAGAGTCGACTGAAAGTCATTAACCGTGAGGTGAATATGGTTGCTCCGGCGACACCCAGTTATCTAAAGTGGTCTCAGACTGCCATCACATTCGACCAGTCCGATCACCCTACGCACATTGCCACCCCTGGGAGGCAAGCTTTGGTGGTCGACCCAGTTGTCGAAGGCACTCGACTGACCAAAGTCCTGATGGACGGTGGCAGTGGCCTGAACATATTGTATGCTGAAACATTGAAAGGGATGGGCATTCCGATGTCCAGGCTCAGTGCCAGCAACATGAGCTTCCATGGAGTCATTCCTGGAAAGAAAGCCGAGTCACTCGGCCAGATTGCTCTCGACATGGTTTTCGGTGATTCAAAGAATTACCGCAGGGAAAAGTTGACATTTGAGGTTGTGGACTTCCAAAGTGCTTATCATGCTATTCTGGGCCGGCCAGCTTATGCACGCTTCATGGCTCGACCATGCTACGTATATCTCAAGTTGAAGATGCCCGGCCCCAGAGGTGTGATCACCGTTACCGGCAATCGGAAGAAAGCAGAAGAGTGTTTTCAGAAAGGATCGAAGATTGCTGACGCTCAGATGGCAGTTGTTGAGCTACAAGAGTACCAGAAGACTGCTGATCCGAGTGAACTGCTACGAGCCAAGAAGCCTGCTTCAGAATCTGCTTTTCAATCGTCCGGTGAAACTAAGACAGCTCACATTCACCCGACCGACCCCGACGCTGCTCCGACTCACATCTCGACGACGCTCGACTCCAAATAGGAAGAAGCGCTCATCCAGTTCCTCCGTGAGAACTGGGACGTCTTCGCATGGAAGCCTTCTGACATGCCTGGAGTTCCCAGGGGGCTGGCTGAGCACCGTCTACGAGTCGACCCAAAGTTCAAGCCCGTGAAGGAACATCTTCGACGGTCCGCCGTCCAGAAGAGGAAAGCTATTGGCGAGGAGGTGGCTCGGCTCTTAGCAGCAGAGTTCATCCGAGAGATCTACCACTCCGAGTGGCTCGCCAATGTTGTCATGGTCCCCAAGAAGGACAAGTCACTTCGCATGTGCATTGATTTCAAACATATCAATCGGGCCTGCCCGAAAGATCATTTTCCTCTCCCTTGCATCGACCAAATAGTCGACTCGACTGCGGGGTGCGAGAGATTGTCTTTTCTAGATGCCTATTCCGGGTACCATCAGATCCGTCTGTATGGACCCGACGAGATCAAAACAGCTTTCATCACTCCATTCGGATGCTTCTGTTACGTCACCATGCCGTTCGGCCTCAAGAACGCCAGAGCCACGTTCATGAGAATGATTTAGAAGTGTCTACTCACTCAAATCAGTCGGAATGTGGAGGCATACATGGATGATATTGTGGTCAAGTCACAGAAAGGTTCCGACCTGCGAGCTGACCTTGCTGAAACCTTTGCCAACCTCAGGAGGTATGATATCAAGCTCAATCCGTCAAAGTGCACATTCGGAGTTCCACGTGGAAAGTTACTCGGTTTTCTCGTTTCCGAACGGGGGATCGATGCCAATCCTGAAAAAGTTGGCACCATACTCCGAATGAAGCGTCCTGTACGCGTGCACGATGTCCAAAAGCTTACAGGCTGCTTGGCCGCTCTAAGTCGATTCATTTCTCATCTCGGTGAAAAGGTGTTGCCTCTTTACCGACTGATGAAGAAGTCTGACAAGTTCGAGTGGACTCTAGAAACTGACGCAGCATTTGCAGAGCTCAAAGCTCTGCTCTCCACCCAGCCGGTGCTTGCTGCCCCAATCAGCAAAGAGCCTCTGCTGCTTTACATTGCAGCCACAGGACAAGTTGTCAGTATAGTACTTACGGTCGAGCGGGAAGAAGAAGGAAAGGCCTTCAGAGTTCAGTGCCCAGTCTATTATCTGTCCGAAGTTTTGACCCCTTCAAAACAAAGATATCCCCATTACCAGAAGCTTGTATATGGGATCTACATGACCACGAAGAAGGTTGCACATTACAGTCGTCAGCGACGCTCCACTATCAGAGATTTTGCACAACATTGATGAAACTGGTCGAGTGGCTAAGTGGGCGATTGAACTCCTTCCCCTAGATATCAAGTTTGAAGCAAAGAAGGCTATCAAGTCCCAAGCAATTGCAGATTTCGTCGCCGAGTGGATTGAACAGCAACTTCCGACTCAAGTTCACTCGGAGCACTGGACCATGTTCTTCGATGGATCTAAGATGCTGAATGGTTCCGGTGCTGGGGTAGTATTGGTCTCCCCCCCGAGGAGATAAGCTCAGATACGTTCTCCAGATTCACTTCGATTCCTCCAACAATGAAGCAGAGTATGAAGCACTTTTGTATGGGTTGCGCATGGCCATTTCACTCGGCGTCCGTCGCCTCATGGTCTATGGCGACTCAGATTTGGTGGTTAATCAGGTGATGAAGGAGTGGGACGTCAGAAGTCCAGCTATGACTGGTTATTGCAATGCAGTGAGAAAGCTAGAAAAGAAATTCGAGGGGTTAGAGCTTCATCACATCCCCCGACTCAAAAATCAAGCAGCTGATGATCTGGCAAAGATAGGCTCCAAGAGAGAAGCCATTCCCAGCAATGTGTTTCTGGAGCACATCCGCTCGCCGTCAGTCCAAGAGGATCCTTTCACAGAAGAAGCCCCGCGGCCGAAAAGTGCCACAGATCCAACTGCAGTCGAAGTTCCTGCTGTGGTCGACCTAATCATGGAAGTCTTGGCAATCACTCCCGACTGGACGATACCGTACATCGCGTATATCCTAAGGAAAGAACTCCCAGAGGACGAGGAAGAGGCTCGACAGATCGTCCGCCGATCCAAGGCCTTCACAGTCATAAAGGGGAAGTTGTATAGAGAAAGCGCGATGGGAATTGGTCAGAAGTGCATAACACCAGAAGAGGGTCGGATAATCCTTGATGATATCCACTCGGGGACCTGTGGTCACCATGCGTCCTCTCGGACCATTGTGGCTAAAGCATACCGAGCGGGATTTTATTGGCCTAGAGCAAATGAGATGGCAAAAGAGATAGTCGACAAGTGTGGAGGGTGCCAATTCTACTCCAACATGTCGCACAAGCCTGCATCAGCCCTGAAGACCATTCCACTCGTCTGGCCCTTTGCTGTCTGGGGACTAGACATGGTTGGTCCACTGAGAACAAGTAGAAGTGGTTTCACTCATGTGCTTGTGGCAGTCGACAAGTTTACCAAATGGATTGAAGCTAAGCCTACCAAGAATCTTGATGCTTGCACTGCTATCAGTTTTGTCAGAGGGCTAACATTCAGATATGGAGTCCCACATAGCATCATCACTGACAATGGGTCAAACTTCGATTCGGACAAGTTCAGAGCTTTTTGCGCCTCTCAAGGCACTCGAGTCGACTACGCATCGGTCGCCCATCCCCAGTCGAATGGACAAGCTGAAAGAGCAAATGGTCTGATTCTCAAAGGACTAAAGCCTCGACTGATGCGTGATCTCAAGCACGCGGCAGGTGCTTGGGTCGACGAGCTTCCGTCAGTTCTGTGGGGATTGAGGACCACCCCTAACCGGTCGACTGGAAGAAGTCCATTCTTTCTGGTTTATGGAGCCGAAGCAGTTTTGCCAAGTGATGTTCTTCACAACGCGCCCCGAGTCGAGCTTTACACCAAGGATGAAGCAGAACAGGCCCGGCAAGACGCAGTCGACCTCCTAGAAGAAGAGAGGGAGATGGCCATGATCAGATCGACCATTTATCAGCAAGACTTGCGTCGATTCCACGCCCGGAATGTGAAGAGCCGAGCCTTCCAGGAAGGAGATTTGGTCCTCCGAGTGGATCAACAGAAACCGCACAAACTTGCTCCTACTTGGGAAGGCCCCTTCATCGTCACCAGAGTCCTCCACAATGGAGCATATCACCTCTACAATGTTGATCACCAGATCGACGAGCCACGAGCTTGGAATGCGGAACTACTCCGCCCATTTTACACTTGAGTTCTCCCTTGGACGGGATGTAATAAGAAAAAAAATTCCCGCAGTTCATTTTTATCAAAGACAAGAGTGTTCAAATAATTGCTGTCACTTTTGTTCGCGTGCGAAATCCCTCAGTGGGTGGCTTAGCTGCGAATCCGTTTCGCCTAAGTTTGAAAAATCCTACCGGGTGGAGAGCCAGACTCCCACTCGGGGGCTTAGCTGCAGCCCAGTACTCGCATAAGTTTGAAAAAATCCTACCGAGTGGAGAGCGATCCTCCCACTCGGGGGCTTAGCTGCAGTCCAACACTCACCTAAGTTCTCTCACTTAGAGACTTAGCTGCAGTCCGGCACTCGCCTAAGTTTGAAAAAATCCTACCGAGTGGAGAGCGATCCTCCCACTCGGGGGCTTAGCTGCAGTCCAGCACTCGCCTAAGTTCTCTCACTTAGAGACTTAGCTGTAGTCCGGCACTCGCCTAAGTTTGAAAAAATCCTACCGAGTGGAGAGCGATCCTCCCACTCGGGGGCTTAGCTGCAGTCCAGCACTCGCCTAAGTTCTCTCACTTAGAGACTTAGCTGCAGTCCGGCGCTCGCCTAAGTTTGAAAAAATCCTACCGAGTGGAGAGCGATCCTCCCACTCGGGGGCTTAGCTGCAGTCCAGCACTCGCCTAAGTTCTCTCACTTAGAGACTTAGCTGCAGTCCGGCACTCGCCTAAGTTTGAAAAAATCCTACCGAGTGGAGAGCGATCCTCCCACTCGGGGGCTTAGCTGCAGTCCAATACTCGCCTAAGTTCTCTCACTTAGAGGCTTAGCTGCAGTCAAGCGCTCGTTTCGAAAAAATCCTACCGAGTGGAGAGCAAACCTCCCACTCGGGGGCTTAGCTGCAGTCCAGTACTCGCCTAAGTTCTCTCACTTAGAGGCTTAGCTGCAGTCAGGCACTCGCCTAAGTTTGAAAAAATCCTACAGAGTGGAGAGCAATCCTCCCACTCGGAGGCTTAGCTGCAGCCCAGTGCTCGCCTAAGTGTTTAAAAATCCTACCGAGTGAAGAGCAAACCTCCCACTCGGGGGCTTAGCTACAGCCCAGTGCTCGCCTAAGTACAAGACACAACCCAATCCGCGAGTCGACTTCTACCTTCCCCTTCGGAGCTGCGCCGCAAATACAAGGTTATTCCGAGTGAAGATCAAGATCCACTCGACGAATCAAACCATGAAGATATTCAACGACAAATCAAGATTAGATAAAGCCTAAAAGGTCCCAGACCTCAGATCAAAGTACTCGAGCCCGCGGCTCGGCGGAGTTTAATGGTTACAAATCCACTCGGCATTCCGAGGCAAATTTAAAGTGAAGCATAAAAGTTTTTCATTCCTCAGGAGGAGGACTGGAAGGGGCGACGAACTCGTCCAAGTCGATCCCGTCTGCAATACGAGTGGCAGCAGCAATAAAAGTCTCCATGAAGGCCTGAAAGTTGTGCTTCCTGGTATTGGCAACTTGGATGGCGGCCAGCTTTTCTTCTCGCGCCTCCTTGCAATGGACGCGGACCAGAGACAGAGCGACATCAGCACCACATCTAGCAGAAGATTTCTTCCATTCCGCCACTTGACCCGGGACTTTATTCAGTCGGACCATCAGGACTCGAGGTCGTTCTGAAGTGTCATTCCGGGCCAGAGTGATGTGTCGATCCGTGACATTGCAGCCTTCAGCCGAGCAAGATAATCAACGACGCTGGTAACACGAGACTCCAGTCGGAGCACGTTCATAGCAGCCTCGTCCTTCACGAGAGAATTGGCGGGATCCAAGCCTGGCTCCACTCGACTGGTTTCCTCTTTGAAGCTCTGGCAGAATTCTGCAAACACGATTCAAGAATAAGACAGTGGCCGTACGCGGGCTCGGCAACTACAAGTCAGCCGGGTTGGAATAATTACCTTCGAGCATGACGAACAGCTTCTTGGCGAGTCCTCCGAGATAAGCCTCCAGATCTTTTGCCTTCCCCGCCAGCTCGCCCGCCTTGTCGTGCAGAGCCATCTTCTCCTTCTTCAGTCGACTGGCATCTCGATTAGCTGTCTCGAGGGCAGTTTTCAGTCTGGAGTTCTCCTGTTCAAGAGCTCCGACCGAAGCCAATTTCTCTTCTGCGAGCTTCGTTTTGCTCGAGGCCTCCTTCTGTGCCTCTGCAAGGTCTTGATCCTTCTTCTTCAGAGCTTCCTCCAGTTTATCTGCGGCGCGTCGAGTGGAACCAACATCAAGAATGGACAAGAAAGAAAGGCCACCCGTTAAGAATGGAGAACCTCACCAGCCATACCTTTTGCTTCTTCTTGCGCCTTCTTCAAATTCTCCTGAGCAAGCTTCAAGTTAAGGTTGAGCTGGATCTGCTGATTCTCCAACTCAGTATAGCGAGCTACAAGTTCGCAAGATTTCTGTAAAAAGAAAAATCAGTCGATAGACGTCCAAGATAAGTTGCTTCCGAGTAACTAAGAGACAATGATGACGTTTCTAAGACCACAGCCGAATCAAAAACATTCGACAGTAGTCTCGGGGACTACACCCAGTGGGTGCACTCAGCGTGCCCCCACTGGTTCGACCAAAAAAACAAAGAGAAAGAGAGAAAAAGTCGACTGCCCGCAGTCGACCGGATACAGTTCCACTCGACCTGGCCCGACCAAACCGAGTGAAGAAATACAGCTACAGCAACACAATGTAAAGACTACAGTCGACTGCCAGCAGTCCACCGTAGTCTCGGGGACTACACCCAGTGGGTGCACTTAGCGTGCCCCCACTCGTCCAAGGATTGACAGACACACCCAGTGGGTGTACAGATACAGATACAAAAGATCTTCGGAAAAGAGACTCTTCAAACAGCATATCATAACAGACCAAGTGTTGAGTCGACTGACCTGGACGTTGCTCTGAAGAGCCGAACTCGCGTCATAGGCTGCTTGGCTGGCCTCCCGAGCCATCTTCACTTGCTCCATCATGATCCCTGCCTGGCGTATAGCCTCTTTTGGAGCAGCCGCTTGGTCCTCAGGGACGGGGTATGCGGCAAAAAGCGAATACGGATCCGCAGTCGATGACGAGGGCCGCACACTCGCCAGAGGAACGACGAAGGTCACAGAAGCCCGAGTGGTGTCACCACCATCCCGAGCCACGGCCTCGGACGCCAGAGCGGATTGGGGGGTCTTGTCAGCCGACGCCCTCTTGTGCCTCCTCACTCTCAACGGACCGTTGTCGTCGTCATCCGGGAGGTCGATAACATGAGGAGGGGCTACAAAGGAAAAGTTCAATCGACCAGGGTTGCAATAAATGTTTAGTCGACTCAAAGCGGAAACGTCAGTAATCGTACCAGGGTTGGAGGTAACAGCATCCTCCATCTCTTGGTCGTCATCCTTGGTGGAGATCTCAGAAGTAGCAGCACTGCAAGCCTCGAAAGTCAGTCAGCTGGCTCAATGGATCGACCAAGGATCCGTCCACGGTCGACAAAGGAAAACAAGTTTTATTATTACCCAGAAATGGTGGGGACGGCCATCTTCATCTTGGGCAGAGCCTTGGGCGGCTTGGACGGCGCTGCGCGCGGATGCTTGGGAGCCTTTCCAGTCGGCGTAGGAGAAGAGGTCCGAGGGCGTTTTGACGACTGCCCAACAGGAGCAGTCGCACTACCACGCTCCCGCGCTGGATCGTGTGTGAGCTTGGATCGCCCCTCCGGGCGGGGGGGTTCAACCTCCTCCTCCTCTTCGCTGGAGTCGACGTCGTCGCCTCCCTCTCCTTCACCGTCGGACTCCCACTCGCCTTGATCGTCCCCGCTCTCACCTCCGCTCGCCTCCCCTTCCTCAGTTGGCCCCTGTGCCCCATTGGGCGTCGAGTACATCTCAGTAGTCGCCTGAAAAACAACAGGCGAGACAAAGGTCAATCGACCAACTCAAAGAAGACCAATGAAGAAAAACAAGATCTCAGTCAGGAGCATAGAGACATACCTGGTCCACGTCGTACGAGTTGTCGAGTGGAATTACCCTCCTGGCTCCTCGGGGGTTGTCCTTGTTTCCTGTGATGCTTGACATCCACCCCTCCAGCATCTCATCAGTGACCTCCTCCGGGTGGATCCGAGTGGTGTCGTCAAGACCCGAGTACAGACACATCGGGTGGTCATGATCCTGGAGCGGTTGGATGCGCCTCCGGAGGAAGACCTCCAGCAAATCCATGCCCGTCACGCCCTCACAGACAAGCTCAACCACTCGACCGGCCAGCACTTTGACTTGGGCCCTTTCCTCTGGCGCCACTTTCAGAGAAGCAGGTTTTTAAGCTCGGTCGAGTGAGAAAGGAGGGAGACCAGTCGACTGTCCTGGGGTCGCCTGGTCCTGACAGTAGAACCAGGTCGCCTGCCAACCACGGACCGACTCCGGGAAAGTAATGGATGGAAAATAGCTCTTCCCCCTCGTCTGGATCGCCAAGCCCCCGCACAACTGGATCACCTGCGTCCTCTCGTCACTCGACTTGGCCTTCTTGACCGATTGAGAACGACAGGTAAAGATGTGCTTGAAAAGTCCCCAATGGGGGCGGCAACCCAAGAAAGCCTCACACATGGAAATGAAAGCGGCAAGGTATACAATGGAGTTGGGAGTAAAGTGGTGGAGCTGCGCTCCGAAGAAGTTCAAGAAGCTCCGGAAAAAAGGATGGGGCGGCAGAGAAAACCCTCGGTCGATGTGGGTGGCTAGGAGCACGCACTCACCATCGCGGGGTTGAGGCTCGATCTCTCCCCCCGGAAGACGCGCGGCTTCGTGGGGAATGACCCCCCCCCCTCGACCATGTCGTCGAGATCCTCTTGCCGGAGCACCGACGGCGTCCAGTCGCCATGGATCCAACCTTTGGGCAGAGCGGTCCTAGAGGAAGATCCGCCCCGAGCAGACCTCTTCCCTTTCCCCGCCGCCGCCGCCTTCTTCGCGCACTCCAGAGCGGAGGTCTTGCCCTTCGTCATCGTCGCCGGCGAGGTCTCGCACGGGCCTGCTGCGTTGGGGTGAGAACGGAGGTGGCGGAAGGACTTGCGAAGGGAGAGAGGAAGAAGAAAGGAGGAGAAGAGAGCGCACTGCTTGGAAACCCCGAGCCGGCGATTTATAAGGGGCCGCTCCCGAGTGGCTGACTGGTAGGCCCAAACTATCCAGTCAAATCCCGCAGCGGTCGCGCACGCAGTACGTGGCGAAAAAGGCGACGCGGGGATTGAGGAGCTTCCGCTTTATCGCTTCCGATTACTGCGGCCGCTCCCGTCCCGCGCGCTTCCCAAAATCTGAAATCCCACGACATCCGCGGGCTGCAGAACAACTTGTCAAAACGGAAGACCCCGCCCGCACCGACGCTCGGTATGTCACAAATAAAAAAATTCACTCGACGAAAGGCCTGGAATGGATCAAGGCGACTGAAAAAGGCTGGCAACGTCATCCGTGACGATTGACCCGAAACGAGGCGCTCACGTAGCCCAAAGAACCAGTCGGAAAGATCTCCAACTCTTTCCCCACTCTAACCCCGATCCATTCGGGGGCTAATGATGAAGCCATGTACCTAGGGTAGGGGCACAGACCTGTCCAAGAAGCCCTACCCTAGGACATCCCTAGGAGAAGTCACCTTTCAATCGACTTGAAGGTATCCCACTCGACGGATTCAAGACACTCGACCAGAAAGCTATCACTCGACCATGAAGCCAACCACTCGACCGCCAGGAGACCTATAGTCACTCCGCAGGCAAACGGTCAGCTGTTAAGTAGTCTTTATGGTCATTATAGCACTTTATTAGGGGTGTTACCAGTAACGCCCAACCTTAAATGTACCTTAAACCCTGCATTACTGAGGGCAGGAGGGGGCCGGCGAACTCTATATAAGCCACCCCCCTCCTCAGTATGAAGGGTTCGCACCCCTGTTATTCACACGCCAGTAATCCAGTCGACTGCCTCCGGGCACCGAGACGTAGGGCTGTTACTTCCTCCGCGAAGGGCCTGAACTCGTACATCTTGGTGTGTTTACAACTTCCCAATAGCTGAGATCTAGCCTCTCCATACATACCCCCCTACATCACTGTCAGAGCTAGAACCACGACAACGCCATCAACTCCTTCTATGGCTGGACGTATTGCTGGCCTACTCCAGTCATCGCTACAAATGGCTGTTACAGTAGTATGTTACTTTCCTATGATATCATGATGGCTTGCTTATATTACTATCAACATTTGCTGAAAAAATATTCATGCTCATAACATGTTGTTCTTAAGATTGACTAAATCAAGAGCCCTTTTTTATTTGACTCCAACTTGATATGATGTTGTAGGCCGCCTGGTGTCCCTACCCTTCCTAATCCCAGAACCTTTCAAAGAGAAGCGGCATCGCAGTTGCAGGTGGTTCCTGGCTCGATTAGACGACGGCGAAAGATTGATGATCGTTCGCACGTACCGGACGTGTTGTTTCGCGGAATACAATCACAGTCACTGCAAGGTCTTTGAGCAGGATCCCAGCTTCTCTGGGCCTATAGGAATTTTTGACTGGAGGCTGGTAAGTAGCCTTGGTACACGTTCTCTGTTTGTCAGACTGAATTATTCGATTAACCAGGAGATAACCGACGGCAAGGATCATGATGGCAGCGCGGTTTCGTTCATCAGGCAAAACTGTGTGTACACATCGTACCATGCGTCTCTGCATGCACCATACCCTAATATGTGCCGCCAAGCTCTGCAGCCCAAAGTAGGAGAGAGGGTCGCAAGTATCAGACTTCGACCTGCTGGCTGGAGTTTCCCCCGTTAGGCACCCATCTGGTTCAAGCCGTCAGCCAATCTCCACAGCTTAATAAATAGTAACGTCTAACTGAGCCAGTTAGTTAGATGCGTACACTTGGTGTAGTAGGATCTTTATTTAGTTTGATGCATACACTTGTTCTTTTTTGGTAGCCCTTTTGTAATGATGGATGATGTTTGGTTTGGAAGAGAGAGCTGCATCTTCACTCTTCTGACCTGCTTACTGCTTCTATTGCACCCCCAGCCCTGGTTGCTGCCGCTGCTGTTTTCAATGTACAATCAGTAGTATATTTCGTCTGTTGGTTGAATAAATGTGTTGTTAGAACGACAAACACAATGTTTTGGAAGTCGTTGCACGGTTCGATCCTTTAGTGCCCCGTACCATACGTAGCGCATACTATTTTTCGTACGGAACACATTTTCCACTTGTTGATAACATGCAGCCCACTGATGAAGGCCCAATAGAGAAGCCCATAATTAACTGAAAGGGAGGCTCTCACATGAATCCGGCCCAGGTACATGCTCATGGTCCCCTAAACATAAATAAGTAAATAAATAAATAAAGCTAAATGCTCATGCACCAGTTCTTTGGGAAAATAGGTAGCCCAGTATTTCTTTTTGAAGAATACCCAAGCTAGGCCTATTTGTTTTCTCCGAATTACTGGGCTGCAAATCTTTCAAGACGAGGAGGGATGCATTCCGGCCTGGCTTAAGAGTATGGTCAATGTCTGTTAAAAGTAATATCGAAAGGGGTTGAAAATTCCAAAAAAAATTATAGCAAATGAGATATAAGTTTCTTTTTTTGTTTTTGTTCTTCACTGATATCTTATATGTATTTCATTGGATTTAACATGACATAGTACTAATTTATTTTTAAATATGTTTTAGTATGGCTATTTTGGATTAAAAATATTTCGCCCCCCAGCAAAAAATTGCGAATTTTCAAAATTTCCCACATATTTAGTTAATTTTTTGACCCTGGTACTGACCAGAAAATGGCCGGCAATTCTAAAAATGGAAAACGGACTGCAATAAATTCCATATGAATTAGAAAATGAGTAAAAATTATAAAAATAATAGCAAATGGGTTGTACACGCCACAGATTTCGAGGCTAACTTGTTTGCGCAAGGCTTTGTCGGTGAACACACGATTCTAGCAGCAGTGACTGTTGGATGTCCATCCAACGGCCGACGTGCTTCTTCAATCTCTGATCTTCCTGCTCCATCTGCCTAAACTAGCGCCGGCGGGACTGCCTGCTCCCTCCTCTTGTGGCCTGCTGTGATGTCGCGCAGGCTTCCCCGGCCCGCCCTACTCCCTCTGCTGGCTTGGCCACACGCTATCAACTGCCTCCTTATTACGCGAAAAAATGATTCCTCCCACTGACATCTGGGGCGCACCGGTTGGGAGGCTGACCTGTGGGCCTACTAAGTTGACGCGTACGCAGGGCTTGTCAACTTAGTCAACAAACGATTCTAGCAGCAGTAACCGTTGGATTTGAATCGAACGGTCCTGCTGCTTCTTCAATCGCTGCTCTTCTTGCACCAGCCGCCCAAACCAGCGCCGGGGAGACTGCCTGCTCCTTCCTCCAGTGGCCAGCTGTGCTGCCGTTGAGGCCTCATCGCCCCCTACTACTCCCACCGCTAGCCAGGCCCTGCAGCGATGGCAGCCTCACACCGCAGCCGAACCATTGAACCCTCGTACTCCTCTTTGTGTGGGCATCCACTGCCGCGTCTTCCCCGGCTCCGCGTCGTCCCCTTCCTAGGCCTCGCCGTCGTCCATCGCCTTGGTGCTCTCGGCGCGGCGTGGTCAACGTGGTCAATGACATTCCACCGGAAGAGTACTGTACGTGGAGAGGCTGACAGCTGGGTCCACGGCCACCGCCCAGTTTTTGTGTGATTTGCCAAGTAAGTCGCTTTGTCAGGCCTGTTGGGCTGCAAATCTTTCAAGACGAGGAGAGCTTTCATTCGGCTGGCCGAGAAAATGGCCCATCAGTAATGAGAAATGGGTTGTACATTTTTAAAACACATCAAACCGGCAATTAGTTTCAGATATCTTTTTTTCATTTCGAGATTTTAAATTACATTAATTTTTATGCATGGAGAATTTGTTGGATTTTATATTGATATACATTTATTTTTAAAATCAGTTTGAATGTGAGTCAAAATTTCGGGATTAAAAACAGTTCGGACCGCACCGAAATATGCAAAATTTTGTATAATTTTTTAACCATGGCCACAGTATGGGCTGTAATGCTAACAAAAAGAATATGGGCTCCAAAAAAACCTTAATAATTAGCAAATGGGCTGTAAATTATTAGAAATAATGGTAGATGGGATGTATGCTGTTTTCCACATATTTGAGGCTTTCCTAAAAAAAGGTTGACGCACAAGCAGTGACTGCTGGATGGCCATCCAACGGCCGTCGTGCTTCTTCAATCTTTGCTCTTCCTGCTCCAGCCGCTCAAACAAGCGCCTGCGGGACTGCCTGCTCCCTCCTCCCCGCGGCCGGCTCTGCTGCCGTGCATGCCTCACCGCCCCACCGTATTCCCATTGCTGGCCTAGCCATCCCTTACCCACACCTGCTGTTATTCTCCGGCGACGGGAGACGAACCAGTAAACCCTCATACAGTCGTACTCCCCTCCGTGTGCGAAACAACTGCCGAGTCTTCCCTGCCTCCGTGTCGTTCCCTTCCTAAGCCTCGCCGTCGTCCACCGCCCTGGTGCTCTCGGCGCGGCCTGGTCAACGTGGTCAATGACCGACATACATCTGAAGTGGACTGTACGTGCAGAGGCCGACAGCTGGGTCCACGGCCGCACGCAAGGAAATGCCTCCTTATTACGCGCAAAATAATGATTCCTCCACCTGACATCAGGGACCCACCGAAAGGGCCTCTGTATTTCGTGAAAAAAACGTTACCGCCGCTGACAGCTCGGACCCACCAGCTATATCTTCGCAAGCAAGGAAGTGCCTCCTTATTACGCACAAAAAAATGAATACTCCCCTGTTAGCTGGGACCTAGTATAGTGGCAGGCTGACTTGTGGGCCTACTAAGTTGACGGGGACGGAGGGCTTTGTCAACTTAGTCAATATGCACGATTCTAGCTCCAGTGACCGTATGATGTCCATCCAACGGCCGTACTGCTCCTTCAACCTCTGGTCTTCTTGCTCCAGCCGCCCAAACCAGCACCGGTCGTGCCTCGTGCTCCTGCCTCCCATGGCCGGCTGCGATGCGGCGGAGGCCTCACCGCCCCCTACTACTCCCACCGCTGGCCAGGCCATCCCTCTACTCACCCACACCCCCTGTTATTCTGCGGCGACGACAGCCTCACACCGCAGCGAACCAGTGAACCCTCGTACTCCTCTACACGTGGGCATCCACTGCCGCGTGTTCCCCGGCTCCGCGTCGTCCCCTTCCTAGGCCTCGCCGTAGTCCACCGCCCTGGTGCTCTCAGCGCGGCATGGTCAACGTGGTCAAGGAACGGCTTCCATCGGACATGGACTGTACGTTGAGAGGCTGACAGCTGGGTCCACGGCCGCAGCAAGGAAGTGCCTCCTTATTATGTGCAAAATAATTATTCCTCCACCTGACAACGGGGACCCACCGGACGGGCCACCATATTTCGCGAAAAAAACGTTTCCCCCTGATTGCTGGGACCCACCAGCTACACCTTCGCACGCAAGGAAGTGCGTCCGGGCAAAAAAACAAAACGATTCGCCCCCCTAACTGCTGGGACCCACTAGCTACATCTTCGCACACAAGAAAGTGCCTGACAGTCGGGACCCACCTGGTCGAAGCATACGTAGCGTTGTCATTCTGGTCGTGAACGTGTACGTACATACTGGTCGATGTCGAGGCGCGCACGTGTTATAGTAGAGGCGCGCACGTGGCGTAGTAGAGGCGCGCACATAGCATGTACACGTACGTACAGCGGCCAGGGTGCAAGAAAGAAAATACGGCCACGTATGTGTACATACGGGCGGGGTCTCGAACGCCTACTTGCGCATACGTACGGCCAGGGCTCGTGTACATGGCTGGGTCAGAACGGAGAAATAGCGTCATCGTCGTGTTCATGGGGAGGCAACGGAATGCGTCGTGTTCATGGGGAGGCAACGGAACGCGTGGGAGCCAACCGGCTGGGTCGGAACAGAATGCGTGGTCGTGTTCATCGGGAGGGCTTAGACGGAACAGGCGATGGAAACGAGGCCTGGTGTACCGCACAACTGAGGAAATGGACCTCCTACGGTCGAAACGGGGGTCCTGTTGATCGGGAGGGGTGTGGAGTACCGCAAAATTGAAGGAAACGAACCTCCTACGGTCGAAACGGGGGTCCTGTTGATCGGGAGGGGTGTGGCGTACCACAAAACGGACGAAACAGACCTCCTACGGTCGAAATGGGGGTCCTGTTGATCGGGAGGGGTGTGGCGTACCGCAAAACAGGACTCCACGGGATACTGTTCATCTCCACTGTCGACCTCCTCCAGCCTCCACGGGCTACCGTCGACCTCCTCCAGCCTCCATGGGCTCCTGTTCATCCAGCCTCCACCGCGCGCTACTCCACCGTCTACTGTTCAACCACCCCTCCACCGTCTACTGTTCATCTAGCTCTCCACACCACGGGGTCATGTTCAACCACCCCTCCACGGGCACCCCTCCACCGTCTATTGTTCATCCAGCGCTCCACCACACCACGGGGTCCTGTTCATCCAGAGGCAACGCCACCGCTCACTGTTCATCCAATCGATCGGCTTCAGTTAGCAGCAGTAGCGAAGGAATCGCTCAATCAGGTTCAGTTAATAGCCATCGATCGATCGCTCGGGTTCAGTAACGTGTAGCTTGCAGTGCAATTGCTCAGGTTCAGTTAGAGCCCAACGCCTCGCTCGGGTTCAGTTAGAGCCAACGCCTCGCACATACGCATGTACGTGTACGAGAGAAACATGCATCGCTTGGCCCCCGACCTCCCACCGTAACCGGGAACTCCCCGAAATTTTCCTCGCCCTTGCTTCTACCATGGTTTTTCCGTCATGGACGGCCCAAAGAATGTCATGCAGCTGCGTCTCCGGCCCGGCCAGGACGAAAAGCCCATTTTCTGTCATGATTTTTTGTCATAGAAGTAGGAGCCCACCACATCTATGATGATACCGGGTTTTGTCAATTATCATCATAGAAGTGTCATATGTATGACAGAAAAAAAATCTTTCGGCCCAAAAATGTCACGGATGTGTCTTTTTTTTGTAGTGTAGGTTGAGCATCCTCATGAACATTTTCATTAACTTTATCACTAGTTTTAGGTTCATTACCAGATTGAGTTTCAGCATCAGAAATAGAAATATCATTTGGATTCTCATGTGTTTCAGTAATAGGTTCACTAGAAGCATGCAAAGTCCTATCATTTTTCTTTTTCTTCCTTTTAGAAGGACTAGGTGCATCTATATTATTTCTCTGAGAATCTTGCTCAATTCTCTTAGAATGGCCTTTAGGATACAAAGGTTCTTGAGTCATTCTACCACCTCTAGTCATAACTCTAACAGAATTATTATTATCTTTACTATTCAATTCATTGAGCAAATCATTTTGAGCTTTAAGTACTTGTTCTACTTGAGTGGTAACCATAGAAGCATGTTTACTAATAAGTTTAAGTTCACCTTTGACATTAGCCATATAATCACCCAAGTGTTCAAGCATATTTGAATTGTATTTCAATTGTCTACCAAAATAAGCATTAAAATCTTCTTGCTTAGCCATAAATTTATCAAACTCATCTATGCATGGGCTAGCAAACTTAGTAAATGGGATTTCAGCTTTATCATATCTATAGGGAGAATTTACCTTTACTACCTATGTCGGGTTATCAAGACCATGAATTTCTTCAATAGGTAAGGGATTAAGATCATATGTTTCTTCAACAGGCGGTAAATTAAGACCATGTATTTCTTCAATAGGAGGTAAATTCTTAACATATTCAGCTTTAATACCTTTTTCTTTCATAGATTTCTTTGCCTCTTGCATATCTTCAGGACTGAGAAATAGAATACCCCTCTTCTTCAGAGTTGGTTTAGGAATAGGCTCAGGAATTGGCTCCGGAGGTGTCCAATTATTTTCATTTGTCAACATATTATTCAATAGAATTTCAGCTTCATCCGGTGTTCTTTCCCTGAAAACAGAACCAGCACAACTATCCAGGTAATCTCTGGAAGCATCGGTTAGTCCATTATAAAAGATATCAAGTATTTCATTTTTCTTAAGAGGATGATTAGGCAAAGCATTAAGTAATTGGAGAAGCCTCCCCCAAGCTTGTGGGAGACTCTCTTCTTCAATTTGCACAAAATTATATATATCCCTTAAAGCAGCTTGTTTCTTATGAGCAGGGAAATATTTAGTAGAGAAGTAATAAATCATATCCTAGGGACTACGCACACAATCAGGATCAAGAGAATTAAACCATATCTTAGCATCACCCTTTAATGAGAACGGAAATATTTTAAGGATTTAAAAGTAACGAGTTCTCTCATCAGTAGTGAATAGGGTGGCTATATCATTTAATTTAGTAAGATGTGCCACAACAATTTCAGATTCATAGCCATGAAAAGGATCATATTCAACCAAAGTAATTATATCAGGATCAACAGAGAATTCATAATCCTTATCAGTAACACAGATAAGTGAAGTAGCAAAAGCAGGGTCAGGTTTCATCCTAGCATTTAGAGATTGCTTATTCCATTTAGCTAATAACCTCTTAAGTTCGTATCTATCTTTGCAAGCTGAAATAGCTAAAGAAGCTTCTTTATAAAAAAATAACCCTCGGGAATAACAGGCAAGTCTTCATCATCAATTTCATCAGTATTATCAGATTCAATATTTTCAATCTCTCTAGGCTAGCAAGTTGTTCATCAAGAAATTCACCAAGTGGCGTAGTAGTATCAAGCATAGAAGTAGTTTCATCATAAGTATCATGTATAGCAGAAGTGGCATCATCAATAACATGCGACATATCAGAACGAATAGCAGAAGAAGGTTTAGGTGTTGCAAGCTTACTCAAAACAGAAGGTGAATCAAGTACAGAGCTAGATGGCAGTTCCTTACCTCCCCTCATAGTTGAGGGATAAATCTTGGTTCTTGGATCTTTCAAATTCTTCATAATGATGAGCAGATATAAATCCCAAGTGACTCAAAGAATAGAGCTATGCTCCCCGGCAACGGCGCCAGAAAATAGTCTTGATAACCTACAAGTATAGGGGATGGCAACAGTTTTCGAGGGTAGAGTATTCAACCCAAATTTATTGATTCGACACAAGGGGAGCCAAAGAATATTCTCAAGTATTAGCAGCTGAGTTGTCAATTCAACCACACCTGGAAACTTAGTATATGCAGCAAAGTATTTAGTAGCAAAGTAATATGATAGTGGTGGCAACGGTAGCAAAAGGTAACAGTAGTAAAAGTAATGTTTTTGGTATTTTGTAGTGATGATAGCAATAGCAACAGAAAAGTAAATAAGCGAAGAATAATATATGGAAAGCTCATAGGCAATGGATCAGTGATGGAGAATTATGCCGGATGCGGTTCATCATGTAATAGTCATAACATAGGGTGACACAGAACTAGCTCCAGTTCATCAATGTAATGTAGGCATGTATTCCGAATATAGTCATATGTGCTTATGGAAAAGAACTTGCATGACATCTTTTGTCCTACCCTCCCGTGGCGGCGGGGTCCTTATGGAAACTAAGGGATATTAAGGCCTCCTTTTAATAGAGTACCGGAACAAAGCATTAACACATAGTAAATACATGAACTCCTCAAACTACGGTCATCACCGGTAAGTATCCCGATTATTGTCGCTTCGGGGTTAACGGATCAGAACACATAATAGGTGACTATAGAATTGCAAGATAGGATCAAGAACACTCATATATTGATGAAAACATAATAGGTTCAGATCTGAAATCATGGCACTCGGGCCCTAGTGACAAGCATTAAGCATAGCAAAGTCATAGCAACATCAATCTCAGAACATAGTGGATACTAGGGATCAAACCCTAACAAAACTAACTCGATTACATGATAGATATCATCCAACCCATCACCGTCCAGCAAGCCTACGATGGAATTGATGAAGACATGTACCTAGGGTAGGGACACGGGCCTGACCCAAGAGTCCTACTCTAGGACACCCCTGGGAGAAATCACCTTTCAATCGACTTGAAGGCATCCCACTCGACGGGCTTAAGACACTCGACCAAGAAGCTATCACTCGACCAAGAAGCTATCACTCGACCGCCAGGAGATCAGCAGTCGCTCTGTAGGCAAACGGTCAGCCGTTAAGTAGTCTTCATGGTCATTATAGCACTTTATTAGAGGCGTTACCAGTAACGCCCAATCTTAAATGTACTTTAAACCCTGCATTACTGAGGGCAGGAGGGGGCCGGCGAACTCTATATAAGCCACCCCCCTCCTCAGTAGGAGGGGTTCGCACCCCTGTAACCTATACACGCATAATCCAGTCGACCGCCTCCAGGCCCCGAGACGTAGGGCTATTACTTCCTCCGAGAAGGGCCTGAACTCGTAAACCTCGCGTGTAACAGCTTCCCCATAGCTAGGATCTCGCCTCTCCATACTCACCCCCCTACATCACTGTCAGAGTTAGAACCACGACAGGAATTACTCACGCACGGCGGTGAGCATCATGAAATTGGTGGAGGATGGTTGATGATGATGATGGCGATAGATTCCCCTCTCCGGAGCCCCGAACGGACTCCAGATCAGCCCTCCCGAGAGGTTTTAGGGCTTGGCGGCGCCTCCGTATCGTAAAACGTGATGAATTCTTCTCTTTGATTTTTTTCTCCCCGAAACACAATATATAGAGTTGGAGTTGGAGTCGAAGGAGCTCCAGGGGGCCCACGAGGTAGGGGGCGTGCCCCCCACCCTCGTGGACAGGTGGTGGGCCCCTGGCCTTCATCTTTTGTAGGTATTTTTTATATTTTCCAAAAAGTTGCACCGTGAAGTTTCAGGTCATTCCGAGAACGTTTGTTTCTGCACATAAATAACACCATGGTAATTCTGCTGAAAACAGCGTTAGTCCGGGTTAGATCCATTCAAATCATGCAAGTCAGAGTCCAAAATAAGGGCAAAAGTGTTTGGAAAAGTATATATGACAGAGACGTATCATTAAGCAACCTTGACCGAGTTTTGCAGAGATGTGAAAAGAAACTAATCTTGTCTTGAATTGGGAAAAGTGCCACTTTATGGTTAATGAAGGTATTGTCTTGGGGCATAAAGTTTCTGAAAGAGGTATTGAGGTTGATAAAGCCAAGGTTGATGCTATTGAAAAGATGCCATGTCCCAAGGACATCAAAGGTATAAGAAGTTTCCTTGGTCATGCCGGTTTTTATAGGAGGTTCATTAAGGACTTCTCAAAAATTTCTCGGCCTCTGACTAATTTATTACAAAAAGATATACCATTTGTTTTTGATGATGATTGTGTAGAAGCATTTGAAATACTTAAGAAAGCATTGATCTCTGTACCTATTGTTCAACCACCTGATTATGCTGTAGGTGCTATTCTAGGGAAAAGAGTTGATAATAAATTAAATGTTATTCAATATGCTAGTAAGACTCTAGATAATGCCCAGAGAAATTATGCTACTACTGAAAAAGAATTCTTAGCAGTTGTCTTTGCTTGTGATAAGTTCAGACCTTATATTGTTGATTCTAAAGTAACTATTCACACTGATCATGCCGCTATTAAATATCTTATGGAAAAGAAAGATGTTAAACCTAGACTTATTAGATGGGTTCTCCTCCTACAAGAATTTGATTTGCATATTGTTGATAGAAAGGGAGCTGAGAACCCCGTTGCAGACAACTTGTCTAGGTTAGAAAATGTTCTTGATGACCCACTACCTATTGATGATAGATTTCCTGATGAACAATTAAATGTCATAAATGTTTCTCACACTGCTTCATGGTATGCTGATTATGCTAATTATATTGTTGCTAAATTTATACCACCTAGTTTCACATACCAGCAAAAGAAAAAGTTTTTCTATGATTTGAGGCAATACTTTTGGGATGACCCACACCTTTATAAAGAAGGAGTAGATGGTGTTATTAGACGTTGTGTACCTGAGCATGAACAGGAATAGATCCTACGCAAGTGTCATTCCGAGGCTTATGGAGGACACCACGCTGGAGATAGAACTTCACATAAGGTATTGCAATCCGGTTTTTATTGGCCTACTCTCTTCAAGGATGCCCGTAAGTTTGTCTTATCTTGTGATGAATGTCAAAGAATTGGTAATATTAGTAGACCTCAATAAATGCCCATGAATTATTCACTTGTTATTGAACCATTTGATGTTTGGGGCTTTGATTATATGGGACCTTTTCCTACCTCCAATGGATACACACATATTTTAGTTGCTGTTGATTACGTTACTAAGTGGGTAGAAGCTATTCCAACTAGTAGTGCTGATCATAACACCTCTATTAAGATGCTTAAAGAAGTTATTTTTCCAAGGTTTGGAGTCCCTAGATATTTAATGACTGATGGTGGTTCACATTTTATTCATGGTGCTTTCCGTAAAATGCTAGCTAAGTATGATGTTAATCATAGAATTGCATCTCCTTATCACCCACAGTCTAGTGGTCAAGTAGAATTGAGCAACAGAGAACTCAAATTAATTTTGCAAAATACTGTCAATAGATCCAGAAAGAATTGGTCCAAGAAACTTGATGATGCATTATGGGCCTATAGAATTGCATATAAAAATCCTATGGGTATATCTCCGTATAAAATGGTTTATGGAAAAGCATGTCACTTACCTCTCGAACTAGAACATAAGGCTTATTGGGCCATTAAAGAGCTCAACTATGATTTCAAACTTGCCGGTGAGAAGAGGTTATTTGACATTAGCTCACTTGATGAATGGAGAACCCAAGCCTACGAAAATGCCAAGTTGTTTAAAGAAAAAGTCAAAAGATGGCATGACAAAAGAATACAAAAGCGTGAGTTTAATGTAGGTGATTATGTATTATTATACAACTCTCGTTTAAGATTTTTTGCAGGAAAACTTCTCTCTAAATGGGAAGGTCCTTACGTTATCGAGGAGGTCTATCGTTCCGGTGCCATAAAAATCAACAACTTCGAAGGCACAAATCCGAAGGTGGTGAACGGTCAAAGAATTAAACATTATATCTCAGCTAATCCTATAAATGTTGAAACCAATGTTATTGAAACCGTAACCCCGGAGCAATACATAAGGGACACTTTTCGGAACGTTTAGACTCCAAAAAGGAATAGGTATGTGGTACGGTAAGTAAACCGACTCCAAAATAGTTCTAATGGCAATTTTCTTCCGTTTTGGAATATTTAGAAAAATAGAAAAATAAGAAGCAGTCCGGGAAGGACACGAGGGTGGAGGGCGCGCCCTACCCCCTGGGCGCGCCCCCTACCTCGTGGGCACCTCGTGTGCTCTCCGGACTTTGTTTTCTTACACGCCACGTATTTTGGTCGGTAAAAATTCATTATATAACCTCCCGAAGGTTTTGACCCCCGTATCACACAATTATCCTCTGTTTGTGTTTCGAGCTGTTGCTGATGTAGATTAGAGCAAGATGTCTTCACAAGAGTCAGTCAGGGAGAGCCGGGTGTCTCATCCGGCACCGAGATCAATGACAAACAACAATGACGACCACTTTGGGCCAGCAACAAAGGAAGAGATGGAGGCTGATTTGAAGAGGATAGATGCCATGGAGGAGGATCAAGAAGTCACTTCTTGATTTCGAGCTGGATTCACAATGGGGGAACTGCAGAGCTCGGCTATCCCAAATTCGGTTATCCCTTCCAATGTTAGATTTCTTTCTTATGAAAATATGAAGAAGAGTGTCACTTGTTCTCCCGCGGCTATGCAACACCCTTGGGTGCTAGAAGCTTTGGCCATTACAGGAAAGCTTCGAAAGGAAATAATGGACCTCAAGCAGCAAATCAATAAGCTCGAGGAGGAGAATCGTATCCTGAGGGGCATCATCGCCAAGAATATCACATCACCATCCCCGAAGAAGGAGACATAATCACATGGGTATGGGCACTCCCCTTGGCAACCGCCAAGCTTGGGGGAGTGCCCCGGTATCGTATCACCATCACTTCTATCTTTACCATTTTCCTTAATTCGATCCTTTTGGTAATATCTTGATCTAGTAGAATAAAGTTTTAGTATGATCTAGTTGTGAGTTTTTCTTTATGATCCTTCTATGTAATCGAGTCCATGAGCTATATATAATAAAGATTAGTGTTGAGTCAAGGGCTTGATTATTTTGCCATGATCTTGAGTGAATAAAAGAAAAGAGAAAGAAATAAAAAAGAAATAAAAGAGATCATATGGATCTTATGGAGAGTAATGAGCTCACATAGAAAAAGTATGATGAATAAAAGCTGTTGAGAGTTGACAAACATAGTTTTGGTCATCGTTGCAATTAATAGGAAGTAATAAAGAAAGAGAGGTCTTCACATATAAATATACTATCTTGGACATCTTTTATGATTGTGAGCACTCATTAAAATATGACATGCTAAAGAGTTGACGTTGGACAAGGAAGACAACATAATGGGTTATGTTTTCTTACATCTGAGATAAATTATCTTGTCATGGATCATCCAACATGATTGAGATTGCCTTTCCCCCTCATGCTAGCCAAATTCGTTGCACCAAGTAGAGATACTACTTGTGCTTCCAAACACCCTTAAACCAGTTTTTCCATGAGAGTCCACTATACCTACCTATGGATTGAGTAAGGTCCTCCAAGTAAGTTGTCATCGGTGCAAGCAATAAAAATTGCTCTCTAAATATGTATGACTTATTAGTGTGGCAGAAAATAAGCTTTATACGATCGTGTGATATGGAAGAAATAAAAGCGACGGACTGCATAATAAAGGTCCATATCACAAGTGGCAATATAAAGTGACGTTCTTTCTTATTAAGATTTTGTGCATCCAACCATAAAAGCGCATGACAACCTCTTCTTCCCTCTGCGAAGGGCCTATTTTTTACTTTTATCTCCTACCTTACATAAGAGTCATGGTGATGTTCACCCTTCCTTTTTACATTTTATCTTTTGGAAAGCACAACATGTTGGAAAGATCCTGGTATATATGGCTAATTGGATGTGAGTTTTCATGAACTATTATTGTTGACATTACCCTTGAGGTAAAACGTTGGGAGGCAAAATTATAAGCCCCTATCTTTCTCTGTGTCCGATTAAAACTCCATACCCATAAGTATTGCGTGAGTGTTAGCAATTGTGAAAGACTATATGATAGTTGAGTATGTGGACTTGCTGAAAAGCTCTTATATATTGACTCTTTCCTATGTTATGATAAATTGCAATTCCTCCAATGACTGAGATTATAGTTTGTTAGTTTTCAATGAAGTTCATGATTCATACTTGAAATTGTGATTGAATTATTACTCTAGCATAAGAGATCATATGACAAGAATTATATAAGTTGTTGTTCTAAGAATGATCATGATGCCCTCATGTCTGTATTTTATTTTTATCGACACCTCTATCTCTAAACATGTGGACATATTTTTCGATTTCGGCTTTCGCTTGAGGACAAGCGAGGTCTAAGCTTGGGGGAGTTGATACGTCCATTTTGCATCATGCTTTTATATCGATATTTATTGCATTATGGGCTGTTATTACACATTATGTCACAATACTTATGCCTATTCTCTCTTATTTTACAAGGTTTACATAAAGAAGGAGAATGTCGGCAGTTGGGATTCTGGGCTGGAAAAGGAGGAAATATTAGAGACCTATTCTGCACAGCTCCAAAAGTCCTGAAACTTCACGGAAGTCATTTTCAGAATATATAAAAAATACTGAGCGCAAGAAGTTCACCAGGGGGCCACACCCTGCCCACGAGGGTGGGGGGCGCGCCCTACCCCCCTGGGCGCTCCCCCTACCTCGTGGGCCCCCTGGTGGCCCTCCGATGGCCATCTTCTGCTATATGAAGTCTTTTGATGAGGAAAAAAATCAGAAGCCATCTTTTCGGACGAGACTCTGCAGCCACGAGGCGAAACCTTGGCGGAACCAATCTAGGGCTCTGGCGGAGCTGTTCTGCCGGGGAAACTTCCCGCTGGGAGGGGGAAATCATCGCCATCGTCATCACCAACGCTCCTCTCATCGGGAGAGGGCAATCTCCATCAACATCTTCACCAGCACCATCTCCTCTCAAAACCCTAGTTCATCTCTTGTATCCAATTCTTGTCTCTAAGTCCGGGATTGGTACCTGTGGGTTGCTAGTAGTGTTGATTACTCCTTGTAGTTGATGCTAGTTTGTTTACTTGGTGGAAGATCATATGTTCAGATCCTATATGCATATTAATACCCCTCTGATTATGAACATGAATATGCTTTGTGAGTAGTTACGTTTGTTCCTGAGGACATGGGAGAAGTCTTGCTATTAGTAGTCATGTGAATTTGGTATTCGTTCAATATTTTGATGAGATGTATGTTGTCTCTCCTCTAGTGGTGTTATGTGAACGTCGACTACATAGCACTTCACCATTATTTAGGCCTAGAGGAAGGCATTGGGAAGTAATAAGTAGATGATGGGTTGCTAGAGTGACAGAAGCTTAAACCCTACTTTATGCGTTGCTTCGTAAGGGGCTGATTTGGATCCACATGTTTCATGCTATGGTTAGGTTTACCTTAATACTTTTGTTGTAGTCGCGGATGCTTGCAATAGAGGTTAATCATAAGTGGGATTCTTGTCCAAGTAAGGATAGCACCCAAGCACCGGTCCACCCACATACCAAATTATTAAAGTACCGAATGCGAATCATATGAACGTGATGAAAACTAGCTTGACGATATCCCCATGTGTCCTCGGGAGCGCTTTACATCATATAAGAGTTTGTCCAGGCTTGTCCTTTGCTACAAAAAGGATTGGGCCACCTTGCTGCACTTTATTTACTTTTGTTACTTGTTGCTCGTTACCAATTATCTTATCACAAAACTATCTGTTACCTATAATTTCAGTGCTTGCAGAGAATACCTTGCTGAAAACCGCTTATCATTTCCTTCTGCTCCTCATTGGGTTCGATACTCTTACTTATCGAAAGGACTATGATAGATCCCCTATACTTGTGGGTCATTAGATACCAATTCGTTAAGTGCTCAAATTTTGCGTGTGGTGTATTACCCAAACACAAACTTGTTGGAATCAAAGTTAAGAAGTTCACCATCTCAGATTTGGCGAGGGATCATGGAAGGAAGAGATACTCTCAAGTTGGGTCTTATAAAGCGTATTAACTAGTCAGGATACAAAAGTCTGGGAACAAAATTGGTTACCAATGGATTATAAGTTGAGACCAGTGTGGTGAAACCCATGGATCCCCCCCCCACTATGGTTGATGATCTTATTGACCCGGTGAATGTTGTTTGGAATCAAAACTTGCTGGAACATCATTTTCTTTCAGATTGACAAGGAAATTATTTTGAGTATACCTTTCAGTTCTAGAAGACAAGCTGATTTTTGGACATGGTATTATGAGAAAAGTGGTGGTTTCACGGCTCGACCAGCTTACAGAATGTTAGTGAACATAAAAACACAGAGAGGACTGTCTTGAACATAGATGTGGACAATCCAATGCAGAGGGAGATAAGAAGTCTTGGACTAAATTGTGGAAAGTCCAAGTGTCATCGAAAGTCAGAGTATTTGCTTGGAGGCTTGCAAAAATGTCACTGCCAATAGAGGATGTTCGTATGCACTGTAAGATGGCTAGCAACGATTTATGTACAATATGCAATTCTTCGGTGATTCTTGGAGGCATTCATTGCTTGATTGCAATATAGCAAGGGATGTTTGGGCACTAGTGGATGATGAGCTAGTTGAGCATATGATTTCAAATCGGTCACCTGATGCGAGGATATGTCCATTTTGGTTATTTGATACCCTATCTTAGAATGATCTCGCAAGAGTGTTGGTTACCATGTGGTCGATTTGGTGGGCAAGGAGAAGAGCAATTCATGACAATGTGCTCCAGAATCCTTTATCCACCATTTGCTTCATGAACAAATATTTAGAAGAGTTAGATATATCGAACAAATGTGTACAGATCTGCTCTGCTGCACCAAAACTAGGAGATGGGAAAGCTAAGATGAAGTGGATTTCCCCTGGTGATTTTAGGTATAAGATAAATGTTGATGGGGTCTGTCTAGGGACGGCCGCCGGGGTGAGGCTGCTACTATTTGTCGGGACGTCAATGCAGCCTTCCTGGGTGTTTCTGTAGTTTTCATTGAAGGGCTCATCAATCCTGCTAATCTTGAGGTTGTTGCATGAAATGAGGCACTTGATTTAGCTGTTGATCTCAGTGTCAGTTCCATCAAAGTGGCCTCTGATTCCCTTGAGGTGATTTCCAACCTATTAAGTAAGGCCTCATGTGATTATGCTACAATCCTAAGAGATATTTATCGACGTCCACTATGGACATTAGCTTGGCGCAGAGGGATTATTGTGCAGCGGCGGCGGTCTACATCGCATGTAGCTGCTTGGATTGCGGAAAAGTGGTGGCGACAACACATGTGTGGTGTTCATGGTGGTGCTATTTGAGCACCCGGTCTCGAGCTCTGAGGTGAAAGCCTAGGTCTAATGCCTGGCAATTGCGATGTTTTTACGTCGTTACCTTGTTGAAGGCATTGCTCAGATATGCTCTAGCTGATTCTTCAGGATGAAAATCTAGATTCTGGCCTTGAATGGTTGGATCCATCGACGGAGGCACTTAAGCGTCACTCCCTTCCTGAAGGCGTTGTTGTTGAAGAACCTCGTCCTCCGTGTGGTGTCATGAGATAGTTGGTACGAATATGGTCATTTTTATAGTTTGTTGATTCATGGATCCGATCACTTCTTTTTTTCATTGCCTACGCATAGCTTTGGTCTTGTATGACTTTGCTATTTCCTGGCATGTTTTTGGTGTGTGTGCGTAGTGTTGGTTGTGTGTATCTTAATTATGTAGAGGCCGGGTGTATACTCACTGTGTTTGTATTCTCTTGATGCTTCATTTTGAGTCAACAAAATCCACCCTTTTATCGAAAAAGCTTTTAAGGAGGTGTCTTTTGTTAATGAGGGAAGACAAGCCAATACTGAAGCTCATAAATTAGTAAAGGCGGCTGCTTCCTTAGGTGTTGGCCGACATGTTTGGCTAGGTACTACTCCTGATATTACTTGTATCCCATGGAGCATCTTAAATGAATAAAAGGCCATGTTCTACTAAAAAAGTTGTTTCCATGGTCCACTTTGCTTCAATGCACATAGTAGTTTGATCAACAATACATGCTTCGAAAAAGGCAAAAAATGTTTAAAAAATTAATTACTAGCTTTATAAGTCTAGGGCAAAAATTGGTGGTAATATTTCTTTTAAAATATTTATCCAATTTAAAAAGTGTTCATTATACTTATAAAACTGTCACGTAATTTGGAAAAATCATACATTTTTAAAAATAATATATATTTCCAAAATAAATGATAAATATTTTTCATATATAGGATGCACATTTTTAAGTACAACCTAACATTTTTTAATACGCCATGAAGATTTTAGTAATATTTTTTTAATACACGATGAATATTTTTGAAGTGCATGTTAATTTTTTTTAAATACACTATGCACATTTTTAATACATAATGAGCACTTTTTATTACCAATGAATATATTTAATACAAAATAAAAATTTATTAATGCATGATAACATTTTGGAATAAATTATGAACATTTTTTAATACACACAGAACATGTTATAATACATGTTGAACTTTTCTTCACTACACGCCTACCATTTGTTAATATACGATAAACATTTTTGAAACACATGATGGATGTTTTCTAAATACATGGCAAGCATTTTCTAATACACTGTACTTTTTAGAAACACAAGAGGATTAAAAAAAATAAACAAGAAGAAGAAAAAAGAAAACAACAATAGAAAATTTAAAAAGAAAAAAAATAAAAGAAAGAAATAAACGGGATAAAAAGGTCACATGAAATAAATGTGCATGTATCAGTTAAAAATGATCATTTATTTGTGAAAAATTGTTTATATCTTTTGAATATGAAAGAAATGAAAACACACAAAAAAGAAACAAAATAACAAAAAAAGGCAACAAAAGATAGGGAAATGGGAAAAATAAAGAAACATGAAAATGGACAAAAAAATAATGTAGATTGAAGAGGAAAAATAGAAGATACAAAACCAGACAAAAAAAACTTGGCTACCAAACACCAAATAAAGAATCAAACAAGAACAACTGAGTTTACTCTAAGACCATTCCATCCATCAAGTGGTATTGTGCTGGCCCACTTCCAGAACAAATATAGGCGGAGTGATGCTTTATCTCACGATAGGCGAGATATAGCATTCCTAAGAGGAGACAAGCTAACTAGGAAGATTATCGATTAGCTAGAAGTGCCATTCCTCTCCCAAAAGGGAGGCATGTCTCGTATGTATGCCCGCGAGATAGACGTTGGCAGCCCTTCCCTAATTGTACGAAGGGTTGGTTTCCCGTAAAAGACCTCAACCCTCACAAAAACAAGCCAACCACGGTTTTATGCAGAAAAGATTAAAAAAAACTCCACCACGATTGAGCGAAGTGAGCCATGGCCTAATTGTGTGCAATTAAGACGGGTGTCTTCTCGCCTCGCTTTAATCCTTCAATTAATCAAGGGTGTGTGGTATATGCATACACTTTTCAATGGTAAGGCATGTGTGTTTGTGGCGAGGTGATGCCATCCACCAACCACGCATGGTTTAAATTAGCGCATCACTATATCATGTTTTGGCCAATGTATAATTTGATATGTTTTATCAATTGCTCACAAACAATGCCTTTAATGTTAATTTGGGTGAATATACACATGCAGTGGCGAAGCTTAGCATAGACCAATAGGGGCCATGCCCACCCCTAATTTGTGCATTTATTGAAGAGCATGCAAGATTTTAGGCGTAACTATAGTGTCTCAACTAGAGATTAGCCCCTCCGTCCCTACTAATTTGCCCCCCTTCAAGTCATGGTCACCTCTTAAATGTTGCTCAAGCTTTGCCATTGTAAACATGCATCAGACTATGAGAGCTTCTTCATTTGGTTGTCATCTTGGGTAGCATGTACATCACAATGGCTAATCCATCCAAGTGTGCCCAAACTGACGGAAATTTTCCACCAGGGTTTAGAATGGCAGTCTATATCATAGAGAAGTGACACTACAAAACATGCTAGAGATGTCGAGCCATACCTCGAACAACACCTTCTTCCACAAACGTCATCTCCTCTTTAACCAATCAGTTGCGCACTAAGTGGTTCATGTCCACCCATCAAAATGCCCACATAGTGCTCTCAGGATAGCTAATGTTAATCTCTTGGGAACCTTTTCCAGTAAGTGCATTTGAAGGATGAGGGCCATTGTGTGTGGTCTGGGTCACATGCCATCATATTAGGGTTTGACCCATGTAGCGGCTTGCGGTTAAGTAAACTGCAGTGCCAAGTTTAGGGAATTGATTTAACCATTTTAAATGGACTCACTAGCAATTTGAAAGACTCGTCATGCATTGTTCATGGATTAATGATTGACCTATTGTCCTTTCTTGTATCGGTTGTAGGGGTGTTTGATTAGGCATTTACTTTGGCTTTGTGATTTTGGATACTAGACCCAAAAAACATATTTATGTGTTAAAAGCCAAAGTTAAGCATTACCAAAAAAACCAAGAGTCGTGGCCTTCAAAGTTCTAATGTTAGCCACTTAAACTTCTTAATTGGAATTCTGGGTCCGGTAGGTGATTTTCGTGGTTTCATGTATGCAAGTGATATGTCGGCATATTTCATTTATTTCTTACATTTCCAGCGACTGATTCTGACTCTATAGGTGGTGGAGACCATGATGTACATTTTGGGTGTTTAGTTATGGTTCAAATTTTTTACTTTTTGTATCCAGTTGCAAACTGCAGTGTCATCAAGATTGTGTGGCGGTGCAAGAGAAATGGGTCTCTCAACTCTCATTTTTAACAAATGCACAAACCTTATTAAAATGAAATGACAATTACATCATTTATGGAAGGGTACAACTTTATTCAGAGGTTCCTCAAACCAATAAAAAGTCAAAGAAAATCTAGCTAGCTTAGCAAGCTCACGAGCAACTTTATTTTCTTCTCTATTATAATGTTCTAACATAGAGATAGGAAAATCACAAGCAAAATGGTAACAATTGTCGAAAACTATTGTCGCCATAGCCGCAATGTCCTCCATTCTTCATAGTGTCAATGACCTCCAGATTATCATAATTAATAATGGGTCAGTTGCATCCCACCCTTTGCACAAGGGAGAGATTGAATCTGAGCACCAAAGCTTCAGTCGCCAGGACATCTGCACACCAGTAGATTTTTTAGTTTCCCTGAGCAATGATATTTCCTTTACAATCCCTAGAGATCAGCCCAACCGTACCCCTAAGCAAGTCTTGATAAAAAAACATCGACATTAAGTTTAACAAACCCACATGGGGCGGATCCAACCCTCTCTTTTAAGGGTAGCATTTGAAGAGGAAGCGAAACATAGTTTGTCATTAGAGCATGAATCCACATAGTAATATGATAAGCATATGGAACTATCTCTTCATGAACCAATTTACGCCTTACCCACCACAAATACCAGGCGGGAATGGCGATCATCCCACGAACATTCTGAAGACCCATAAGAGACAAATCCTGATTTGTCAAATGGGTCTCTCGACTCTATCTGCCTCCGTGAAGTGATTTGTCCAACACGGTCTTAATGGTGTAGAAAAACAGATGCCCAAGGGGCAACTAGCAACACACCATAGATTCGATTAGTTATTGCAAGAGTCTTCTCTTTTTTGCTGGGGTTGAAAGAGTCTCAATGGTGGAGCATGGTGAATTTCTTTTCCTTTGTTTGGATCAGTGAAAATTTGATCACATTGTTGTGTTCCGTAAAAAGGCACAGTGAGCAATCTTCCAATCATTCAAAAAATAGCCAAACGAAAATATTTTGTGTTATGTGTCAAGTTTGTTTTACAGTTCCGAATCAATATCTTTAAATCTATGAAGAAAAATGTCTTTTAAAGAAAAAGTTTAGAGTTGTGGCTAATTGGCCGTCATAATCAAACATACATGCAATGGGGCACCTCGCTTTCCTCCACAAGCAACTTCTCCTAGGACGAGGGTTCCCCTCCTCCCGCCACCGCCGCCGCTGACCTGCATTGTCTCTAGTGGCCTTACGGCCATGGATGCGGGGTGGATCCTGGCCTTTCCTGGTGAGAGGACTCCTACTTCATTTTATGTGTTTTTGAGCTTTTTTAGGGTTTGTGTCCTACTCGGGAAGGTAAGGTAGCGACGGCTCTCTGAAGAAGGAATAAGGTTCTCCCTGCTTAGCCTCCATCTTGACGATGCGTCTAGCGTTGTCGGAGGGCGTCTTGAGGTGTGTCTCCGGTTGATCTTGCAGGATTTGGTCGATGTTTTTCTTTGGTGGAACTCTTTGGATCCTTCCAGTCTACGCTTCTCTTTATCGTCGCGGTTGTTGTTCAAGTGCGCTGATCCTTTAGAATTTTAGCACGACGACCTCCTGATTGTCTATTACAATAAAGTTTGTCCGACTCCGATGAGAGAGAGGCGATGATGACGCCGCATGTTTGGCTTGCTCCCATGCTTTTAGTCGTCATATGGACATGAATGTAATTTGTATTATTTGTGTCCTTTGTATTGCCATGATGTTTGATGAATAGATTGAAAGTTTTTTCGCAAAAAGTACATGCCATGGTGACAAATTGATTTTTTTGTTGTTGTTGTTGTTGAACTCAGTTTTGTGCTTAGCATGGAAGAGGTAATTAACAAACAGGAATCACACGGCTTGCGAAGCCAGACGCATGCACAAAACCAAAAGGCATGACAGATTTTACATTGAACACGCATGCGCAGAAGCAGCCCTTGAGCAGCCTAAGGACGACGCACATGCATGAACCAAAGCTAGTTAATTCACTACTTCTGGAAGTAGTCCTCGGTCCTGCCCTTGAACCCGATCTGGCCGAAGGTGAGCGCGATGAACAGACCCAGGTGCCACGTCACCAACCACAGCCTGCAGTGTCAATTATATTTAACCAGAATCAAACCCCAAGTTGAAACACAAGCATATATACTGCTGGTGACTAGTGCGTGTGTGTGATGACGAGTGGTTTGGGTTTATCCTGACCAGAACTGCGACTGGAGAGCCGGGGGCGAGGGGAAGTGGGCGAGCTCCTCGCCGATGCTGGAGAAGAAGAGCCCCGTCAGGCTGTTGCCGTTGATCAGCGGGATGCTCGACGGCGCCAGCCACCCGATCAGCCCGAACCCGATCACGTTCAGGTCCCTCCGCAGCCAGTCCCGCGGGAACCTGATCGCCCAGCAACGCGAAACAAACAATCCGTCAGTGACACGGCAACTCACACGCCGATGTATGTGTAAAACAGAGTCGTCTTTTTACGTCATGCAGGTGATCCTGCCGTTCCTCTCCAGGTTCCTTGTCATCAGCGGGTTCCTCGCCGACACCCGGCCGCCACTCGTGAAGCCTACGCACGTACGTACACAGATCCAACATTTCAACACACACAACATAAATGTCAAATAAGAGGTCGACTATGGCACGTACTGGTAGAGAAGGCTGGCCGGCGGGCGAGCGCGGCGCCGGCGAGGCCGGAGACGGTGGAGGTGGCGGCGGCGGCCATGTCTAAGCTGGTGTGCTGCGATGCGAATGGTCGTACGTCTCCGTGTGGAGCACCGGCCGGCTAGCTCTTATTTCCTGGTGGGTGCTGCCTGCTACAGGCACGGATGGAGACGCGCGGTGGCGAGAGCAAACGAGAGGGGGAGATTGTTGTGGGGCCATTCCTGATGTGGATCACTTGCAGTGGATGGAATAGATTTGTTGCCGTAGGAGCGGCCTATGGGGATGCTCCACTTGGATATGTGTGGATAAGGCCTGGTATATCGATGGTGACCTTTATCCTAGCTACACTCGGAGCTTCGCCTGTTTCCAGTAGTGAGGTGCTGAAATCACAAATTCATCTTTCGCTTTAGCAATTGATCTACATATGTGGTGGTGGCTGCACACATTTGTGAGTGATTGTGTAGCTCAAAAAAGGCCTACCCAATGTAATTCAATCTTTTAAACGATGAACTCACTTTACTATTAATCTTTTTGAAAGAAAAAAATTACTTTATTAATTCAATGAAGTTAGTACAAGGACGAAGAGAGCACGGGTGAAGAAACTTCAAGACCGAATTATTGTATCATGTCTAGCAAATTTTCCGAATTGACATAGATAGCCTACCTACAAATAAAAGGCTCACATGAATGCACCACATCTCTACTTCTTCTTGGTCGGCGAGCGCTTCGGTCAAAGGATGGTGGAACGATAACCTTCAGATTCGTCTCAGCTCGCCCAAAGCCCTTGCCTCATTGATGATGCTCATCTCATGGGAGATTTGGTCCGAGCGCAACGCGAGAGTCTTTCGCAACGTTGCAGTCCCTCCGGTGGTAATCATTAACAAGATCAAGCAAGAGGTGTCGCTTTGGGCTTTGGCAGGTGCCAAGCACTTGGGTATTGTAATGCCGCGAGAGTAATCTTTTACCTTTTGCCGCTTGCGGCTTTGTCTGAAACCTTCTTCTTAATCAATGAAATGGCAAATCTTTTGCCTCGTTTCAAAAAATAAATAAAGGAACTGATTCTAGCTTTTTCTCTCTACGCCGTGGCTGTTGGGGAAATGCCCTTCGATTCTCGAGTGTATACACCGTATGGGAAAAACATTAACGGAGAAGTCAAAAAATTCTGCAACATTTTTTGGAATAAACTTGTCTTTCTTTTGCACTAGTTAAATTTTCGCGAAGGAAAAATCCCCATTGACTTCAAGGAATTCTTTTTTTTGCTACAAGGTACTATTCACACCTATTTGGCCTTAATTTTTTTCTTCGGTAGTCAACAGGGGTTTCACTCTGCAGAAATATTTTTACAAGTACAATAGAAGGTCAACTTTATTTAAAAAAAGATCAGATTTTTTTTACCTTTTTAATTACTATTTCCTCCTTGAACTAAAACTGTGACAAGTATTTTGAAACGGATGGAGTAAATTTTCTTATGTTATACGCGGAAATGTATTGAAGATCGATTTGAAAAAAACTAAGCTGCTGGAAGGGTAAGCTTATGTTATATGAAGGTCGGCTGATACTGATAAACTCAGTACTCACGAGTATGCCGATGTTTCTTTTGTCTTTCTTTGAAGTGCCTGTAGGGGTACGGTCGTACGGAAAAGGTTGGACTTCTATCGATCACGATTCTTTTGGCATAGCGACGAAATAAAGAGAAAGTACATGCTTACCAAATGGGGTATTATTTGTGGGCTGAAGGATTAGGGTGGTCTCGAAATTGAGAATTTAGAGGTAAAGAACAGAAGTCTGCTCAGTAAATGGCTGTGCAGGCTCTTTGTTAGGACCGAAGGTACGTGGGTACAAATTTTGTGTAATAAGTACTTGCAATCTAAGACCTTGGTCCAGTTTACCGTTAGACCTAATGACTCACCTTTCTAGAAGGGGCTAATGAGAACGAAAGCACCTTTCTTCCATAGAACTCAATTCATCATTGGAAACGGTAATTCAACTAGATTCTGTGAGGATACCTAGTTAGGGAGACACCTTTAGCCACACAATATCTGTCTCTGTATAATTTTGTCCAACGCAAGGACTCTTATGTTGCTACAATACTATAGTCCAACCCTTTAAACATTCAATTCTGAAGATCTTTGGTAGGAGACCGATGGGTAGCATGGTTGCATCTGGTGAGAAGGCTGATGGATGTTCACCTCTCTGATGAGCCTGCTAGTGTTGGGGAACGTTGCATGGAAAATAAAAAATTCTACGCACGCGCAAGATCTATCCATGGAGATGCATAGCAATGAGAGGGGGAGAGCATCTACATGCCCTTGTAGATCTCTAAGCGGAAGCGTTTATCAACGTGGTTGATGTAGTCGTACTCTTCGCATCCAATCACGATCCAACCAATCTAGTGTCGAACGGACGACACCTCCGAGTTTAGCACACGCGCGGCTTGATGGCGTCTCCTCCTTCTTGATCCAGCAAGCGGGAGAGGATAAGTAGATGGGATCACAATCAACACGACAGCGTGGTGGTGATGGTGGTGGTGGACCACTGACAGCGCTTCGCTAAGCGTCACCAGGACGAGGCGGTGGAGCTACGGAGTAACGGGAGAGAGAGAGAGAGAGGCGCCAAGGGCTTGGTGTGTCCTCTTGGGGCACCCCTCCCCTCTATATATAGGTGGAGGGGCATGGGAAACAGCCCCTCCAAGCCCTAGGGTGCAACTAAGAGCATCTCCAATAGATGATGTATATTTTGGTGCTCCAAACCGGCGATGGTCCAAATTTGGAGCACCAAAAAGTGCTTTTTACATCTTCGAAAAAGGCTCAACTCCAACAGATGGTCCAAATGGAGATGGAAATAAAAGAGCAACTCTAATAGATGGTCCAAAATGAAGATTAAAATGACCAAATACTAATTCATCTCAACATAGTTCAAACATGAAATTCAACATAGTTTCATACACAAATTCAACTACTACTTATTCTAACTACTAGATGAAACTATTCCTCGTCGTTGGAGCTACAGAATTGCTCCCAGAACTCGTCCTTGGTCGGGTCATCGCACCCCTCGTCCTCCTCCTCGGAGTGACCCCAGTCCTCATCCGACGACTCGATAGGGATCACAGTCGAGGGGCCAGCCTCGTCCTCCTTCTTCACCCCCTTCTTTTTCGCCTCGACGTCGTGCTTCCACTAGTGCTCCAGCTCGGCCTGGACGTACTGCGGATGCTCTCACGCAAACCAATCCATCATCACCTCGTCACTCTCGCCGGGAGCGACGACAACTGCCGGTCTCTTCTTCGCCTTCTTCGCCGGCATCTCCTCCATCCTGTTGCCCTGCGGCACGAGCCATTCCGCCACCTGCTGGGACTCGACCTCCGGGAAGTTGAAGTCCGTCTTCGGCCGTCTGGCACGCTACACCGCCACGTCGTAGGCACACGCGGCCTCATTGGCGGTGGGATACGTGCCGAGCCACCAACTCCACCCGACATAGGAGAACTCCACTCCGAAGTTCCCGGAGAGCTTCATCCTTACACCGAAGAAACCGGAATTTCCCTTCGGCGTCTTCTTTGGCGACATCGATGAGCGGGCGGTGGCCGAGCGAGGAGCGAGTCAGAGCTGCGGCCGAGCGGGGAGCGGGGCGGCGGCGTGTGGAGCGGGACGGAGGCGGACGGAGCAGGACGACAGCGTGCGGTGCGGGCGGAGGAGGACGGAGTGGGGCAGTGGTGTGCGGCGCGGGGCGGAGGTGGACGACATGGGGCGGCGGACGAACCAGAGGCGGAGGCGCCCGGAGAGGAGGTGGGCAGAGCGGGGCCGGGCAGAGGCCGACGGAGCGGGGCCGGATGGATGACTGACCAGAGGCGGAGGCGGGCGGAGAGAAGGCGGACGGGGTTGGGGCGGGGAGGAGGCGGCCAGAGTGGAGGCGGACACGATGGGGCGGCGCGACGGCAGGCAGTGGCCCAGGCGGGGTGGAACCGGTGTCGGGGGGCTGGATCTACGGCGGGCCGGCGGCCGAGCGGGGAGCTGCGGCGGGCGGGTCACGGGCGGGTAGTCACGTGGCGGAAGGAGAATGATCTGGTGGTTGGTCATTTGGCGGGCGACCGCGGTTTTACATCAGTTGTATCTCGTGATGTAAATTTGCATCACGAAGTTTTCAATTTTACATCTTCGGAAGGCGGTGATCCAATTTTTTTTACATATGGACCGTCTGTTGGAGCAGCGCTTTTTGCTCTCGAAGCTCCAAAAGTTAGTTATTTTTACATATGGATCGTCTATTGGAGACGCTCTGTAACGCCCCAAGACCGATGTGCCAGGTGTCCTCTAGTTAGTTGCTGTGTTGCCATGTCATTTGCTTGCGTGTTGCATTTCATCATGTCATCATTTGCTTAGCATCTTCATGTTTTTCAAAACTTGCATTCGTCCGGGTTCTCCGAGTTCTCTCCGTTGTCCGTTCTGAGCCCAACCACACTTGCACGCGTCCGCGACATGTCCGAGATAGTATTTTATAAGTGGCCGGAAAATGTTCTCGGATTGGGTTGAGAGTTGGCGTGCGGTCTGGTTTTGGTGTAGGTAGACCGCCTGCCAAGTTTCATCGCAATCGGAGTTCGTTTGATGCCCCAACGTTAAATTATAGCGGCATTATAGCCGGTCTAACGTCGGACGTTTTCGGTCTCCGGAAACAGTCGCCGGGCCTCTCTCTCTTCTCTTCTCTCAGCTCGAGCCCTTCTGCACAGTCCACTACCTACCGCCAGGCCCTACCTAATCTCTCTCGTCAGTCCGTGGACCTCCTCCCGCGCGCATCCGAAATCTGTCCCGGACCCGACCCGGCCGTTGGATCCGGATCATCCCCAAACATCTACAAAACATCACCGTTTTATCATTTGGATTTCCTAACCCATTTATTCTCGACTGTCGAATTTCAATCAGATGATCCAAACTCCCCTCTTTCCCTATATATATAGACTCCCTAGTCTAATTTAGGACCTAACCCTAAATTTTAGGCCTCATGTCCCATCCACCCATCGCCGCCGCCGCCACTACACCAAATTCCCCTTGGGATCTCCCCTGCCAGTTCCCCCCCAACCAGCCTCCACCTTCCCCTTGATCCATTCCACGCCCGAGCTCCTCCATCCACCCGCACGCAACCAGCATCTACCTCCTCCCGATCTGCCTCCTCTCGCAGAGGCACTCACCTCGACCCCGAGCGGATCAAGCCAGCCGTCCCCGCCGGCGATGGGCAACACCGGACCAGCAGCACTGGGCCTTCCTCTCCCTCCTCCCCTCTTTTTTTTCCTCGTGCTCCCCGGCTCTCTCTCACGATCTCCCTCTCTCTCTATTTTTCATCAGCTGCAGCTCGCCATCGCCTTGGTCAACTCTCGCCGGAGCTCCGTCGACGCCCCGTTGGCCGGATCCGGCCCAGAAACAAGCAGATCGTTTCATCCTCGACGAGCTCCGCCTCCCGTTCCCGTCGCTCCGCCATGCACCAAGTTCCCTGTCATCGTGCCCTGCTTCTGCATCCTCCCACTCGTCTCTGTGCGCGCTAAAAACCAGTGAGCCGCCGCCTGCGTGACCCGCTGCTTCGAGGGCGAGGACACCCAGCGACTAGCGCCCAAGTCGACTCCCTTGCATCGCCTGTTGCCGCGCCAAGTCCACCGGCAAGCCGCCGCGCCAAGTCCGCCTGCAAGCCGCTGCCGCGGAGCATCTGCATCAGCCGCTACATCGCCTCTGCATCGAGCGCCGCTCGACCCCGCCTTGCCCGCTGCTTCTGTTGCTTCCTGCAACGCCAAGCCGCCTCCCTTCCCTCGAGTCCGTCTAGATCCACCAAGTTCCGCCGTTCGCCATGGCCGTGGAGGTCGTCGGCGTCGTCCTCGTGCCGTCCCAGCCTCGTCGCCGTTTGCCTTCTCGCGTGGCCTCCTCTGTTCGCACGCACGAGGCCAGCGCCTCTCCCAGGCCCAGCTTAAGCCTGCCGTCTCACCCGAACTGGGCCTTGGCCCATGGTGAGAAGCCCCCCCCCCAGCAGCGTCCCTTTGGTCTTTTTTTTCCAGTTGGCCCAGACTTGCACCAGTTTCAGCCCGTGGATGTTTTTTTTCAGTCTCTGTGAATTTAGCTAATTTCCAGGGAATTGCGGTTTTACAGTTTGGACCCTATACTTCATGCATTTAATAACTTCACAACCGTGCATCGGATTAAAACAAACTTAATATGGAACTTGCTTAGATTTTCATCTAGTTTCATAATATGTCATTTTCACCCATGTTTAAAATGCTTAAAATGATGTTTGTTTAAATTTGCTCCTATGTCATGCTAAAATGCTTTATTCCATAACTAAATAACCGTAGCTCGATTTTAAACAATCTTTATATGTAAATGGGGTAGAAAAATGCCTAGTTTAACATGGTGGCTTCACTTTGCATGCTTAACAACTCTAAAATTATGTTTAGGGCAGAACAGCACCAAACCTAATATATGCATATGGGGATTTATCGGAATTGTTGTTCGTTGCTTCCGGCCTCATTTAAACTTGCCTAGATAGGTAGTTTTCATTTGCTTCACCCTCTTGACATGCTAGCAACATTTAATCTTGTTGGGTACATAACCGAGAGAGAACTAAATAATGGATGTGGTGTTCCGTCAATATGCAACCCGTTGCATATTGAGCTCCACTTAATTTGTAGTTTTGGTTGTTGCACTTTTCCATGCCCTCTTTAAACCGGACATGCATCATACTTGTTTGCGCATCATGCCATGTCTATGTGGTGGTTGTTTACTATGTTGTGTGCTTCTTTCCGGTGTGCTTCTTCGGGTTGGTTCCGATAACGTCGCGTTTGTGAGGAACCGTTCGTCTACGTCCGTTTGTCTTCTTCATGGACTCGTTCTTCTTCCTTGCGGGATTTCAGGCAAGATGATCATACCCTCGAAATCACTTCTATCTTTGCTTGCTAGATGCTCGCTCTTTCGCTATGCCTATGCTACGATGCCTACCACTTGCTTATCATGCCTCCCATTTGTTGAACCAAGCCTCTAACCCACCTTGTCCTAGCAAACCGTTATTTGGCTATGTTACCGCGTTGCTCAGCCCCTCTTATAGCGTTGTTAGTTGCAGGTGAAGATTGAAGTTTGTTCCCTGTTGGAACATAGAGATGTTGTTCCTTGTTGGAACATGTTTACTTGTTGGGATATCACTATATATCTTATTTAATTAATGCATCTATATACTTGGTAAAGGGTGGAAGGCTCGGCCTTATGCCTGGTGTTTTGTTCCACTCTTGCCGCCCTAGTTTCCGTCATATCGGTGTTATGTTCTAGGATTTTGCGTTCCTTACGCGGTTGGGTAATAATGGGAACCCCTTGATAGTTCGCCCTGAATAAAACTCCTCCAGCAATGCCCAACATTGGTTTTACCATTCGCCACCTATCCTTTTCTTTTCCCTTGGGGGTCGCGCGCCCAAGGGTCATCATTATTTTAAACCCCCGGGCCAGTGCTCCTCTGAGTGTTGGTCCAACCTGTCAGCCGCCGGTGGCCACCAGGGGCAACTCTGGGCTGGCTTACCGGAAGTTAAGACAATCTGGTGTGCCCTGAGAAAGAGATATGTGCAACTCCTATCGGGATTTGTCGGCACATTCAGGCGGTGTTGCTGGTTTAGTTTTACCTTGTCGAAATGTCTTGTAACCGGGATTCCGAGTCTGATCGGGTCTTCCCGCTAGAAGGAATATCCTTCGTTGACTGTGAGAGCTTGTGATGGGCTAAGTTGGGACACCCCTGCAGGGATTTGAACTTTCGAAAGCCGTGCCCGCGGTTATGGGCAGATGGGAATTTGTTAATGTCCGGTTGTAGAAAACTTGAAGTTGACCTTAATTAAAATGCATCAACCGCGTGTGTAACCGTGATGGTCTCTTTCCGGCGGAGTCCGGGAAGTGAACACGGTGTTGGAGTTTTGCTTGACGTAGGTTGTTTTAGGATCACTTCTTGATCATACTTTCTCGAACGTGCTTTGCCTTCTCTTCTCGCTCTCATTTGCGTATGTTAGCCACCATATATGCTAGTCGCTTGCTGCAGCTCCACCTCATACCTTTTACCTTACCCATAAGCTTAAATAGTCTTGATCGTGAGGGTGTGAGATTGCTGAGTCCCCGTGACTCACAGATACTTCCAAAACCAGCTTGCAGGTGCCGATGAGCCCTTGCAGATGACGCAACCAAGCTCAGGAGGAGCTCGATGAAGATCTTGTCCTTTGTGTTGTTTCGTTCTAGTTGATCAGTAGTGGAGCCCAGTTGGGGTCGATCGGGGACCTTTGTCGCATTTGGGGTTCTTCTTTTATTTTGGCTTCGTAGTCGGGCCCTGATTGTATTTGGATGTTGTAATGTTTTATTCATGTAATTGTGTGAAGTGGCGGTTGTAAGCCAACTATGTATCTCTTTCCCTTATGTATTACATGGGTTGTGTGAAGATTACCTCACTTGCGACATTGCTTTCAATGCGGTTATGCCTCTAAGTCGTGCTTCGACACGTGGGAGATATAGCCGCATCGAGGGCGTTACACGCTCAAAGGGGGAGAGGACTTGGACTCCAAGTCCAATCCTATTTCTACTAGGACTCCTTCCTTTTTTGCCTTCCCTAGCCACATGGGATTTTGAGGACTTGGTGCGCCTAGTCCAATAAGGCCAAGGCGCCTCCCCATGGCCCCTGCTAGCCCTTAGGTCGTGGTGGACCCACTTGTGGACTTCCGGACCCCTTCGGAATCCTCCAGAACCTTTTGGAAGCTTCCCGGTACAATACCGAAAAACTGCACCTTTTTCCGGAACCCAAAATATGACTTCCTATATATAAATATTTACCTCTCAACCATTCTGAGACTCCTCGTGACGTCCGGGATCTCATCCTCGACTTCGAACAACATTTGGTTACCACTCATCGAATATCTCAATACTACTCTAGCGTCAACAAATGTTAAGCGTGCGACCCTGCGGGTTCGGGAATGTAGTCATGACCGAGACACCTCTCCGGTCAATAACCTATAGCGGGACCTGGATGCCCATATTGATTCCTACTTATTCCACGAAGATCTTTTATCGGTTGAACCTTTATGACAACATACGTAATTCCCTTTGTCTGTCGGTATGTTACTTGCCCGAGATTCGATCGTCGGTATCTTCATACCTTGTTCAATCTTGTTACCAGTAAGTCTCTTTACTCGTTCCATAATACATCATCTTGTAACTAACTCCTTAGTCATTTTTCTTGCAAGCTTCTTGTGATGATGTATTATGGAGAGGGCCCAGAGATACCTCTCCATTACACAGTGACAAATCCCAATCTCGATTCACGCCAACTCAACAGACACCTTCGGAGATACCTGTAGAGCATCTTTATGATCACCTAGTTACGTTGTGACGTTTGATAGCACACAAGGTATTCCTCCAGTATCCAGGAGTTCCATGATCTCATGGTCGAAGAAACATGTATTTGACATTAAGAAAGTAGTAGCAATAAACTGAAGGATCATATGCTATGCTAACGGTTGGGTCTTGTATATCACATCATTCTCCTAATGATGCGATCCCGTTATCAAGTGACAACTCATGTCAATGGTTAGGAAACCTTAACCATCTTTGATCAACGACCTAGTCTAGTAGAGGCTCACTAGGTACACGGTATTTGTTTATGTATCCACACATGTATTTAAGTTTCCAGTCAATACAATTCTAGCATGAATAATAAACCTTTATCATGATTTAGGAAATATAATAATAACCATTTTAGTATTGCCTCTAGGGCATATTTCCATCAGTCTCCCACTTGCACTAGAGTCAATAATCTAGTTCACATCGCCATGTGATTAACACCCATAGTTCACATCGCCATGTGACTAACACCCAAAGAGTTTACTAGAGTCAATAATCTAGCTCACATCACCATGTGATTAACACCCAAAGAGTAATAAGGTGTGATCATGTTTTGCTTGTGAGAGAGGTTTAATCAATGGGTCTGCTACATTCAGATTAGTATGTATTCTACAAATTTATATGTCTACAATGCTCTGCATGGAGCTACTCTAGCTAATTGCTCCCACGTTCAATACATATCCAGAATGAGACTCATAGTCATCTGAATTGGTGTCAAAGCTTGCATCGACGTAACCTTTTACGACGAACTCTTTATCAACTGCATAACCGATAAACATTTCCTTAGTCCTATAAGGATAATTTTGACCGTTGTCCAGTGATCCACTCCTGGATTACTGTTGTACCCCCTTGCCGAACGCATGGCAAGGCACACATCAGGTCTGGTACACAGCATGGCATACATAATAGAACCTATGGCTGAGGCATAGGGAATGACTTTCATTCTGTCTCTATCTTCTGTCGTGGTCGGGCTTTGAGTCTGACTCAATTTCACACCTTGCAACACAGGAAAGAACCCTTTCTTTGACTGGTCCATTTTGAACTTCTCCAAAACTTTGTCAAGGTATGTGCTTTGTGAAAGTCCTATTAAGCGTCTTGATCTATCCCTATAGATCTTGATGCCCAATATATAAGCAACTTCACCGAGGTCTTTCATTGAAAAATTCTTATTCAAGTATCCTTTTATGCTATCCAGAAATTCTGTATCATTTCCAATCAGCAATATGCCATCTACATATAATATCAGAAATGCTACAGAGCTCCCACTCACCTTTTTCTAAATACAGGCTTCTCCATAAGTCTGTATAAAACCATATGCTTTGAACACATCATCAAAACATATATTCCAACTCCGAGCTTGCACACTTTATTAGCACCTTTAGGATCGCCAAAACCTTCTGGTTGCATCATATACAACTCTTCTTTAAGAAACCCGTTAAGGAATGCAGTTTTGACATCCATTCGCCAGATTTCATAATCATAAAATGCAGCAATTGCTAACATGATTCAGACAGACTTAAGCATTGCTACGGGTGAGAAAGTCTCATCGTAGTCAACCCCTTGAACTTGTCGAAAACCTTTTGCGACAAGTCAAGCTTTGTAGACAGTGACATTACCATCAACAGTTGTCTTCTTCTTGAAGATCCATTTATTCTCAATGGCCTGCCGATCATCGGGCAAGTCTACCAAAGTCCATAGTTTGTTCTCATACATGGACCCTATCTCAGATTTCACGGCCTCAAGCCATTTATCGAAATCTAGGGTCATCATAGCTTCTTCATAGTTCGTAGGTTCACCGTGGTCTAATAACATGACTTCCAGGACAAGATTACCGTACCACTCTGGTGCAGAACATGTTCTGGTCGACCTACAAGGTCCAGTAGTAACTAGATCCAAAGTTTCGTGATCATCATCATTAGCTTCCTCTCTAGTTGGTGTAGGCATCACAGGAACATTTTCTCTGATTTGATACTTTCCAATTCGAGAGAAGGTACAATTACCTCCTCGAGTTCTACTTTCCTCCCACTCACTTCTTTCAAGAGAAACTCCTTCTGTAGAAAGGACCCATTCTTGGCAACAAAGATCTTGCCTTCGGATCTGTGGTAAAAGGTGTAGCCAATAGTTTCTTTGGGTATCCTATGAAGGCGCACTTCTCCGATTAGGGTTCGAGCTTATCAGGCTGAAGCCTTTTGACATAAGTGTCGCATCCCCAACCTTTAAGAAACAACAACTTAGGTTTCTTGCCAAACCAGAGTTCATACGGTGTCGTCTCAACGGATTTAGATGGTTCCCTATTTAACGTGAATGCGGTTGTCTCTAATGCATAATCCCAAAATGATAAAGGTAAATCGGTAAGAGACATCATAGATCGCTCCATATCTAATAAAGTATAGTTACGACGTTCAAACACACCATTACTCTGTGGTGTTCCAGGTGGCGTGAGTTGTGAAACAATTCCACATTGTTTTAAATGAAGGCCAAACTCGTAACTCAAATATTCACCCCCACAACCAGATCGTAGAAATTTTATTTTTTGTTACGATGATTCTCTACTTCACTCTAAAATTCTTTTGAACTTTTCAAATGTTTCATATTTGTGTTTCATTAAGTAGGTATACCCATACCTACTCAAATCATCTGTAAAGGTTAGAAAATAATGATGCCCGTCGCGTGCCTCAACACTCATCGGACCGCATACATTGGTAGGTATTATTTCCAATTTGTCGAGGGTTCTTGTGGCGCAGAAGGGACATGGTGTGCACACCCAAATGGGCAGGTGGCTTGGGGCTGCCCAATCTTAGATGGATGAATGTGGCCATGCAGGCTCGCTGGCCGTGGTTAAAAATAATTGATGGGACAAGGCCGTGGAGTGAATTCAGGATCAAGGTTGCCGAGGAAGCAACCTTGTTGTGTAAAGCAGCCATGAGGTCTATAGCGCATTCTGGTCAGACAACATTCCTTTGGGAGGACCGATGGCTGTATGGGCGAAGAGTCCAGGAGATTGCACCTAGAGTGTATGAGTTGATTGCACCACGGACACGAGGAAGGAGGTCAGTTTGCGAAGCTATGGAGAATGGGTCTTGGGCAGCGGACCTTGGCCCCAACCTTGGACCGGATACGTTGCATGAGTTCTTTGCACTTTGGTAAGACGTTTCTGCTTGGGAAGCCAATGAGGATTTGTCGGATGAAATTGCCTGGTCATGGGAGGCAAAGGGACACTTCTCGGTCCGATCGGCTTATGCGGCTGCATTTTGCGGAAGGGAGGTCATCCCTACGGCAGATCTAACATGGAAGTCGCGTGCCCCCATGCAGTGCAGATTCTTTACTTGGCTAGCAAGGAAGGACCGATGCTAGAATTCGGATCGCCTAACACGTAGGGGTCTACCTCACCAGGATGCGTGCCCGTTCTGTGATCAAGATGAGGAAACGATCAATCACATAATGCTTACGTGTGTCTTCGCTCGGACTGCTTGGGCGGCCATCTGTGGCTCGCTGGGCAAACCAGAATGGACACCCTCACCTAATGATGTGTTGGCTGACTGGGCCATTGACAAGAAGGGACTAAACAATGTGGGCACAAAAGATCTACGCACCGTTTTCACGCTTGTTTGGTGGGAGTTGTGGAAGCACCGGAATGCGATTTTTTTTACAAAGCTCGGCCATCTATCGTTCAGCTGTTGCAAAGAGTGAGAGAGGAGGGTGTAATCTGGTCCTCTGCGGGTCTACTAAAAGGGAATGTAACTCCCTTCTTTAGTAGGGTAAAGAGGTGGGTGAGTGGTGAGGATTAGCATGTAATAGAAATCATATAACAAACGGTGGAGGCACTCTTTGCCTTTCTTCTTTAATATATGATATGCACACTCGTGCATATTCGAGAAAAAAACGAGTGTAAACCTACTATTAAAATTAAGATTAAAGATCATGAATGCTATGCTTTATGTGATTTAGGTGCTAGTGTTTCCACGATTCCAAAAACTTTGTGTGATGTGCTAGGTTTCGGTGAATTTGATGATTGTTCTTTAAATTTGCATCTTGAAGATTCCACCATTAAGAAACCTATGGGAAGAATTAATGATGTTCTTATTGTTGCAAATAGGAATTATGTGCCCGTAGATTTTATTTTGCTTGATATAGATTGCAATCCTACTTGTCCTATTATTCTTGGTAGACCTTTCCTTAGAACAATTGGTGCAATTATTGATATGAAAGAAGGAAATATTAGATTCCAATTTCCATTAAGGGAAGGCATGGAACACTTTCCTAGGAAGAAAATTAAATTACCTTATGAATCTATTATGAGAGTCACTTATGGATTGCATACCAAAGATGACAATACCTAGATCTATTCTTGTTTTTATGCCTAGCTAGGGGCGTTAAACGATAGCGCTTGTTGGGAGACAACCCAATTTTATTTTTGTTACTTGCCTTTTGTTCCAGTTTAGTAATAAATAAATCATCTATCCTCTGTTATGATTGTGTTTTTATGCTTTAATTAGTGTTTGTGCCAAGTAAAGTCTTTAGGATCTTCTTGGATGATTGTTGTTTGATCCTGCTGAAAAAAACAGAAAGTATGCGCTCACAAGAATAATTTTTGTTTTTTTACCCGAGAGCGATAAAATACTGATTCCAACTGAAGTAGATAAATATACAAATTATTTAGGTCTTCCTAATTTGGTAGAATTTGTGGAGTTACAGAAGTATTCATAACCTACAGATTACTACAGACTGTTCTGTTTTTGACAAATTCTGTTTTGTGTGTGTTGTTTGCTTATTTTGATGAATCTATGGCTAGTATCGGGGGTATGAACCATAGAGAAGTTGGAATACAGTAGGTTTAACACCAATATAAATAAATAATGAGTTCATTACAGTACCTTAAGGTGGTGATTTGTTTTCTTATACTAACGAAGCTCATGAGATTTTCTGTTGAGTTTTGTGTTGTGAAGTTTTCAAGTTTTTGGGTAAAGATTTGATGGACTTTGGAACAAGGAGTGGAAAGAGCCTAAGCTTGGGGATGACCAAGGCACATCAAGGTAAAATCCAAGGACAAACAAAAGCCTAAGCTTGGGGATGCCCCGGAAGGCATCCCCTCTTTCGTCTTCGTCTATCGGTCACTTTACTTGAGGCTATATTTTTATTCACCACATGATATGTGTTTTGCTTGGAGCGTCTTGTATGATTTGAGTCTTTCCTTTTTAATTTACCACAATCATCCTTGCTGTACACACCTTTTGGGAGAGACACGCATGAATCGGAATTTATTAGAATACTCTATGTGCTTCACTTATATCTTTTGAGCTAAATAATTTTGCTCTAGTGCTTCACTTATATTATTTTTTAGAGCACGGTGGTGGTTTTATTTTTTAGAAATTATTGATCTCTCATGCTTCACTTATATTATTTTGAGAGTCTTTTAGAACAGCATGGTAATTTGCTTTGGCTATAAAACTAGTCCTAATATGATAGGCATTCAAGATAGGTATGATAAAAACTTTCATATAGAGTGCATTGAATACTATGATTCTTGATAGATGTTTTGAGATATAAAGGTGGTAATGTTAGAGTCATGCTAGTTGGGAAATTGTGAAATTGATAAATACTTGCATTAAAGTTGGCAAGTCCCGTAGCATGCACGTATGGTAAACGTTGTGTGACAAATTTACAACATGGGGTGTTCTTGGAGTGCTTTCCTTATGAGTGGCGGTCGGGGACGAGCGATGGTATTTTCCTACCAATATATCCCTCTAGGGGCATGCGTAGTAGTACTTTGCTTTGAGGGCTAATAAACTTTTGCAATAATTATATGAGTTCTTTATGACTAATGTGAGTCCATGGATCATACGCACTCTTCCACAGTTTGCTAGCCTCTACGGTACCGTGCATTGCCCTTTCTCACCTCGAGAGTTGGTGCAAACTTCGCTGGTGCATCCAAACCCCATGATACGATACGCTCTATCACACATAAGCCTCCTTATATCTTCCTCAAAACAGCCACCATACCTACCTATTAGGGCATTTCCATAGCCATTCTGAGATATATTGCCATGCAACTTTCCACCGTTCCGTTTATTATGACACACTCCGTCATTGTCATATTGCTTTGCATGATCATGTAGTTGACATCGTATTTGTGGCAAAGCCACTTTCATAATTCTTTCATACATGTCGCTCTTGATTCATCACATATCCCTGTACACCGCCGGAGGCATTCACATAGAGTCATATTTTTGTTCTAGTATCGAGTTGTAACATTGAGTTATGAGTGAGTAAATAAAAGTGTGATGATCATCATTACTAGAGAATTGTCCCATGTGAGGAAAGTGAAATAAAAAAAGAGGCCAAAGAATCCCAAACAACAACAAAAAATGAGAGAAAAAGAGAGAAGGGACAATGTTACTATCCTTTTTCCACACTTGTGCTTCAAAATAGCACCATGATCTTCATGATAAAGAGAATTACATTGAAAATTATGTTAGGGAGCATTCCACATCAAAAATTCTGTTTTTTTATCATTTACCTACTCGAGGATGAGCAGGAATTAAGCTTGGGGATGCTTGATACGTCTCCAACGTATCTATAATTTTTGATTGTTCCATGCTATTATATTATCTGTTTTGGATGTTTAATGGGCTTTATTATACCTTTTTATATTATTTTTGGGAGTAACCTATTAACTGAAAGCCTAGTGCAAATTGTTGTTTTTTTTGCCTATTTCAGTGTTTGCAGAAAAGGAATATCAAACGGAACAAAACCTTCACGAGGATCGTTTTTGGAACAAACACAATCCAGGAGACTTGGAGTGGACGTCAACAAAACAGCGAGGAAGCCACGAGGCAGGAGGGCGCGCCCAGGGGGGCCAGGCACGCCCCCACCCTCGTGGGCCCCTCGCAGCTCCACCAACCTACTTCTTTCGCCTATATATACTCTTATACCCTGAAACCTTTGGAGAGAGCCACGAAACACCTTTTCCACCGCCGCAACCTTCTGTCCCCGTGAGATCCCATCTTGGGGCCTTCTCCGGCGATCTACCGGAGGGGGATTCGATCACGGAGGGCTTCTACATCAACACCATAGCCTCTCCGATGATGTGTGAGTAGTTTACCACAGACCCTCGGGTCCATAGTTATTAGCTAGATGGCTTCTTCTCTCTCTTTGGATCTCAATACAAAGTTCTCCTCGATCTTCTTAGAGATCTATTCGATGTAACTCTTTTTGCGGTGTGTTTGCCGAGGTCCGATGAATTGTGGGTTTATGAACTTGATTATCTATGAATATTATTTGATTCTTCTTTGAATTCTTATATGCATGATTTGATATCTTTGCAAGTCTCTTCAAATTATCGGTTTAGTTTGGCCTACTAGATTGATCTTTCTTGCAATGGGAGAAGTGCTTAGCTTTGGGTTCAATCTTGCAGTGCTCGATCCCAGTGACAGAAAGGGAAACGACATGTATTGTATTGTTGCAATCGAAGATAAAAAGATGGAGTTTATATCATATTGCTTGAGTTTATCCCTCTACATCATGTCATCTTGCCTAATGCGTTACTCTGTTCTTATTAACTTAATACTCTAGATGCATGCTGGATAGCGGTCAATGTGTGGAGTAATAGTAGTAGATGCAGAATCGTTTCGGTCTACTTGACACGGACGTGATGCCTATATTCATGATCATTGCCTTAGATATCATCATAACTATGCGCTTTTCTATCAATTGCTCGGCAGTAATTTGTTCACCCACCGTAATACATGCTATCTCGAGAGAAGCCACTAGTGAAACCTATGGCCCCCGGGTCTACTTTACACCATATAAGTTTTCAATCTATAATTCTAGTTTACTATCTATTTTGCAATCTTTAATTTCCAATCTATACCACCAAAATACCAAAAATATTTATCTTACTATCTCTCTTAGATCTCAATTTCGTAAGTGACCGTGAAGGGATTGACAACCCCTTTATCGCATTGGTTGCGAGGTTCTTGTTTGTTTGTGCAGATATTAGGTGACTTGCGTGTAGTTTCCTACTGGATTGATACCTTGGTTCTCAAAAACTAAGGGAAATACTTACACTACTTTGCTGCATCACCCTTTCCTCTTCAAGGGAAAACCAACGCATGCTCAAGAGGTAGCAGTCATCTTGCCCATGAGGCATGGTTCGCAAGTATCAAATGATTCATAATCAAGTGATTCCAAAAGTCGATCCGCATGGAGTTTCTTCATGCGCTTTACACCAATATGACCTAAACGGCAGTTGAGGGAGTCCTGGACTAAGGGGTCCTCGGGCGTCCGACCTGTTATCTATGGACCGGACTGATGGGCTGTGAAGACATGAAGGCCGAAGACTGCACCGTGTCCGGATTGGACTCTACTTGGCGTGGAAGGCAAGCTTGGCGACTGAAGATTCCTTCTCATGGAACTGACTCCATGTAAACCCTAGATCCCCTCGGTGTCTATATAAACCAAAGGGGATAGTCCGGAAAGGACATCACATATACTCATTACCATACCCACATAGGCTAGACTTCTAGGGTTTAGCCATTACGATCTCGTGGTAGATCCACTCTTATAACACTCATATTCATCAATATCAATCAAGAAGGACGTAGGGTTTTACCTCCATAGAGAGGGCCCGAACCTAGGTAAACATTGTGTCCCCCGTCTCCTGTTACCATCGATCCTAGACGCACAGTTCAGGACCCCCTACCCGAGATCCGCCGGTTTTGACACCAACAGCAGTGCCACAAGTATGTTGCACTATCATTATCAACTTTGCATATTTTGGCATCAATATTATGAACATGTATATCACTACGATTGAGATTCAATAAAACATTTACATTAGGTGTATGACCATAGAAAGTTTTATTCATGTAAACATAACAACAATTATTCTCTGACTTAGATGAATAACCGTATTTGCAATAAACACGATCTAATCATGTTCATGCTCAACACACACACACACACCAAATAACATTTATTTAGGCTCATCACTAATCCCGAAGGTAGAGGGGGTGTGTGATGGTGATCATATCAATCTTGGAAACACTTCCAACACACATCGTCACCTCACCCTTAACCAGTCTCCGTTCATTTTGCAACTCCTGTTTCGAGTTTCTAATATTAGCAATTGAACCGGTATCAAATATCCAGGAGCTACTATGAGCATCAGTAAAGGTACAAATCAATAACATGTATATCAAATATACCGTTGTTTACTTTGCCATCCTTCTTATCTGCCAAGTATTTGGGGCAGATCCGCTTCCAGTGACCATTTCCTTTCCAGTAGAAGCACTTAGTTTCAGGCTTGGGTCTAGCTTTGGGCTTTTTCACGAGAGTGGCAACTTCCTTGCCATTCCTTTTGAAGTTCCCTTTCTTTCCCTTGCCCTTTTTCTTGAAACTAGTGGTCTTATTAACGATCAACACTTGATGCTCTTTCTTGATTTCTACCTCGCCCGATTTCAGCATTGTGAATAGCTGATAGATCCATTTTGCATCATACTTTTATATTGATATTTATTGCATTATGGGCTGTTATTACACATTATTGTACAATACTTATGACTTTTCTCTCTTGTTTTACAAGGTTTACATGAAGAGGGAGAATAGGCAGCTGGAATTCTCGACCGAAAAGGGTGCAAATCTGAGAGACCTATTTTGCACAAATCCAAAAGTCCTAAAAATTTATGGAGAATTATTTTGGAATATATAAAAATATTGGGCGAAGAAAATACCAGAGGGGACCCACCAGGAGGCCACAAGCCCGGGGGCATGCCCTACCCCCCGGGCGCTCCCCTATGGCTTGTGGGCCCCCTGGCAGGCCTTTGGTACCCATCTTCTTCTATATGATGTCTTTGACTTGGAAAAAGCATAAGGAAGCTTTGGGGACGAAGCGCCGCCGTCTCAACGCGGAACTTGGGCAGAAGCAATCTAGGGCTTCGGCAGAGCTGTTCTACCGGGGAAACTTCCCTCCCGGAGGGGCAAATCAAAGTCGTCATCATCACCAACGATCCTCTCATCGAGAGGGGGTCAATCTCCATCAACATCTTCACCAGCACCATCTCCTCTCAAACCCTAGTTCCTCTCTTGTATCTGATCTTTGTCTCAAAACCTCAAATTGGTACCTGTGGGTTGCTAGTAGTGTTGATTACTCCTTGTAGTTGATGCTAGTTGGTTTATTCGGTGGAAGATGGTATGTTCAGATCCTTAATGATATTCAATACCCCTCTGATTATGAACATGAATATGCTTTGAGTAGTTAAGTTTGTTCCTAAGGACATGGGAGAAGTCTTATTACAAGTAATCATGTGAATTTGGTATTCGTTCGATATTTTGATGAGATGTATGTTGTCTTTCCTCTAGTGGTGTTATGTGAATGTCGACTACAGGAAACTTCACCATGATTTGGGCTTAGGGGAAGGCATTGGGAAGTAATAGGTAGATGATGGGTTGTTAGACTGACAGAAGCTTAAACTCTAGTTTATGTGTTGCTTCATAAGGGGCTGATTTGGATCCACATGTTTCATGATATGGTTAGATTTATCTTAATTCTTCTTTCATATCTGCGGATGCTTGCGAGAGGACTAAATCATAAGTGGGAGGCTTGTCCAAGTAAGGGCAGCACCCAAGCACTGATCCACCCACATATCAAATTATCAAAGTAACGGACGCGAATCATATGAGCATGATGAAAACTAGCTTGACAATAATTCCCATGTGTCCTCGGGAGCGCTTTGCCTTATATAAGAGTTTGTCCAGGCTTGTCCTTTGCTACAAAAAGGATTGGGCCACCTTGCTGCACCTTAGTTATACATGTTACTTGTTACCCATTATGAATTATCTTATCACACAACTATTTGTTGCCGATAAATTCAGTGCTTACAGAGAATACCTTGTTGAAAACCACTTATCATTTCCTTCTGCTCCTCGTTGGGTTCAACACTCTACTTATCGAAAGGACTATGATAGATTCCTGATAACCCACAAGTATAGGGGATCACAACAGTTTTTGAGGGTAGAATATTCAACCCAAATTTATTGATTCGACAAAAGGGGAGCCAAAGAATATTCTTAAGTATTAGCAACTGAGTTGTCAATTCAACCACACCTGAAAGACTTAATATGTGCAGCAAAGTATTTAGTAGAAAAGTAGTATGGAAGTAGCGGTAACAATGGAAAAACTAACAATAGTAGTTTTGTAGCAATCGTAAGAGTGGCAACGGAAAAGTAACTTAGCAAAGATCAATATGAAATGAGCTCGTAGGAAATGGATCAATGATGGATAATTATGTCAGATGGCATCCATCATGCAACAGTTATAACATAGGGTGACACAGAACTAGCTCCAATTCATCAATATAATGTAGGCATGTATTCCAAATATAGTCATACGTGCTTATGGAAAAGAACTTGCATGACATCTTTTGTCCTACCCTCCCGTGGCAGTGGGGTCCTATTGGAAACTAAGGGATATTAAGGCCTCCTTTTAATAGAGTACCAAACCAAAGCATTAGCACTTAGTGAATACATGAACTCCTTAGACTATGCTCATCACCGGGAAGTGTCCCGACTATTGTCACTCTGTGGTTGCCGGATCATAACACATAGTAGGTGACTATAACTTGCAATACCAGATCAAGCACACAAATATATTCATGAAAACATAATAGGTTCAGATCTGAAATCATGGCACCCGGGCCCTAGTGACAAGCATTAGGCATAGCAAAGTCATAACAATATCAATCTTAGAACATAGTGGATACTAGGGATCAAAGCCTAACAAAACTAACTCGATTACATGCTAAATCTCATCCAACCCATCATGGGCCAACAAGCCTATGAGGAGATTACTCACGCACGGCGGTGAGCATCATGAAATTGGTGATGGAGGATAGTTGATGATGATGATGGCGACGGATTCTCCTCTCCGGAGCCCAAAATGGACTTCAGAGCTGCCCTCCCGAGGAAGAACAGGGCTTGGCGGGGGCTCTGTATCGTAAAACATGATGAATCCTTCTCTCTATTTTTTCTCCCCAAACGTGAATATTTGGAGTTGGAGTTGAGGTCGGTGGAGATCCAGGGGGCCACAAGGACGGAGGGTGCGCCCCCACCCTTGTGGCCAGGGTGTGGGCCCCCTTCACTTGACTCTTTCACCAATATCTTTTATTAATTCCAAAAATCATCTCCGTGAATTTTCAGGTCATTCCAAGAACTTTTATTTCTGCACAAAAATAACACCATGGCAATTCTACTGAAAACAGCGTCAGTCTGGGTTAGTTCCATTCAAATCATGCAAGTTAGAGTCCAAAACAAGGGCAAAAGAATTTGGAAAAGTAGATACGATGGAGACGTATCAACTCCCCCAAGCTTAACCCATTGCTTGTCCTCAAGCAATTCAGTTGACAAACTGAAAGTGATAAAGAAAAACTTTTGCAAACTCTGTTTGATCTTGTTGTTGCAAATATGTAAAGCCATCATTCAAGTTTCAGCAAATATTATGAACTAACCATATTCAAAATAACATTTGGGTCTCATATGTACTCATATCAATGGCATAATCAACTAGCAAGCAATAATAATAAATCTCGGATGACAACACCTTTTCAAAACAATCATGATATGATATAACAAAATGGTATCTCGCTAGCCCTTTCTGAGACCGCAAAACATAAATGCATATCACCCCTAAAGATCAAGGGCTGAGTAGACATTGTAATTCATGGTAAAAGAGATCCAGTCACTGTCATATTCAATATAAATTAATAACAACGCATACAAATGATAGTGGTGCTCTCTAACTAGTGCTTTTTATAAGAGGATGATGACTCAGCAGTAAAAGTAAATAGATAGGCCCTTCGCAGAGGGAAGCATGGATTTACAGAGGTGCCAGAGCTCGAGTTTTGAAAGAGAGATAAATAATATTTTGAGCGGTATGCTTTCATTGTCAACATAACAACTAAGAGATCTCAGTATCTTCCATGCTACATACATTATAGGCGGTTCCCAAACAAAATGGTAAAGTTTATACTCCCCCACCACCAACAAGCACATTCCATGGCTGGTCCGAAACAATGGGTACCGTCCAACTAACAATAGTCCTGGGGGAGTTTTTTTTTGCAATCATTTTGATTTGATTTGAGCATGGGACTGGGCATCCCGGTTACCGGCCATTTTCTCGTGAATGATGAGTGGAGTCCACTCATCGTGAGAATAACCCACCTAGCATGGAAGATATGGACAACTCTAGTTGGTACATGAGAGATTCGAGCATACAAAACAGATTATCATTTGAAGGTTTAGAGTTTGGCACATGCAAATTTACTTGGAACGGTGGGTAAATACCACATATAGGAAGGTATGGTGAACTCATATGGAACAAATTTGGGGTTTATGGAAGTGGATGCACAAGGAGTATTCCCGCTTGGTACAAGTGAAGGCTAGAAAAAGATTGGGGAGTGACCAACTAGAGAGCGACAACAGTCATAAACATGCATTGAGATTAACCAACATTGAGTGCAAGCACGAGTAGGATATAGATCACCATGAACATAAATACCATGGAGGCTATGTTGATTTTGTTTCAACTAGATGTGTGAACATGTGCCAAGTCAAGCCACTCAAATCATTCAAAGGAGGATACCATACTATCATACTACATCACAACCATTTTAATTGCATGTTGGCACGCAAGGTAAACCATTATAAGCTCCTAGCTAATTAAGCATGGCATGAGTAACTATAATCTCTAATTTTCATTGCAAACATGTTTCATTCATAATAGGCTGAATCAAGAACGATGAACTAATCATATTTACAAAAAGAAGATAGGTCGAGTTCATACCAGCTTTTCCCCATCTCAATCATTTCATCACATATCGTCATTATTGCCTTTCACTTGGATGACCGAATGGTGTGGATAATAATAATAGTGCACGTGCATTGGACTAAGCTAGAATCTGCAAACATTTCTTCAAAGGAGAAGACAAGGTAATATGGTTTCTCCGTTAGATCAACAATCATGCATATGAAGCCACTCAACATTTTCATCGTGGTATTCTCCTCTCGACCCCCAAAGAAAAGAAAAGCATTTCAAAGAAACACACTGAAATATTTTTGGAGTTTTTGTTTTTCTTAAGAAGGTAAAACAAGAACGAGAAAAACTATTTACACGGGAAAGCTCCCAACAAGCAAAAGAAGAATGGGATTTTTTTGGGGGTTTTCTTTTAATATTACAACTAAGCATGCATAAAAAGTAAACTAACTACAACTAATTTTTTTAGTTTTTCTTAAGTTTTTTCAAACACACAAGAAGAAAGCAAGAAAAACAAATAAACTAACATGGATAATACAATGAAAAAGTATGAACACCGACAACTAAAATGAGTGTGTGAAGAATGTAATGTCGGTGAGAAATACGTACTCCCCCAAGCTCAGGCTTTTGGCCTAAGTTGGTCTATGCCGATGGATCAAAGTAGCCCTCTCCGGTATACTGAGGAGGATCTTGGGGATTCCACTGGTTAGCGAGCTCTTGTGGATGCCACTGATAAATAGACTCCTGATATGGATCAGGTGATGGCTCTGGCTTATGAGGTAGGGATCGTGTCCCCTCCTAGTATGCATGAATGTCTGTGGGCAAAATGAAGTACCTCCCTGAATGAATATCGAACAAAGTAGGTGCAGGAAAGGTAATAATTTGAATAGAATCCTCGCTAAATATCAAGTTATAAATGAGTCTCTTTTCCTCATCATGGCGAATAAACTTATGTGCTACCATGTTTTCATAATCTAAATATATAGTGGGTAGTAGTTTCTCCTCTTTCTCATAATGTCTAATGGGTATCTCAAAGTGTCTAGCAAGGAAGGAGGCGAAGATACCTCTGAAAATAGGACCCTTTGTACGGTTTAAACTCAACCGTTTAGCAACCATAACGCTTAAACTTAAACCTCTATCACGAAGTAAAGCGCGCAAAATAGCAAGGCTAGGAGCACTAAGGCCTCCACTCTCCCCATGACCAATTAAACATCTCCCAGCAAATAATGAATAGTAGCGCAAAACAGGAAAAATGTAAACTAGCCACTCTCGCTTCCGAAACCCTTCTCCTTTCCCCTATGGTGACTTCATTGATAAAATCTTCCACATCACTAGGACGTGGTTCCTCGATGCTACCCTCATAAGGTAATTTACAAACCTCACAAAAGTCATACATTGTCATTTCCGTGTACTCGTCATATAAATAAAAGTCTACCATGGGTGGTGATCTCCTAGCATGAAAATGAAAATTTTGCACGAAAGTATTAGTGAGTAGGAGATACTAATCACATTGGTCAAGGAGGAAGTCGGTGAAGCCTGCATTCTCGGCCAAATAATAGAAATCATCATAAATTCTGGCCGCCTGTAAGAATGCATCACATTGCCATTCACACGGCCGAATCTCCGCGGCACGAGGAAGATTATACTTGGGTTTCTCTTTCTCCTCATTTTCTTTTTCCTTTGAACCCCGGCTCGAGGAGCCTCTCAACTATCTCCTCATCATTTTCTTCCTCGAAGAACAATCCCCCAAAGCATTGTGAATGGAGCTTTGAGCAAGGAGATCGAAAATGGCAGCAAAATGAGCAGGAACACGAGTTTGAGCTATGGAGTGGGTTTTTCTGGAGGAAGACGAACTGGATGGGTGCTGGAATGAGTGGAGAGGGGCACGTGGGGCCCACAAGGACAGGGGCGCCCCCTCCACCCTTGTGGCCCACTGGTGAGGCCCCCTAGTGTGTCTTCAGTGCCACAAATTCTAAAATATTCTATAAAAAATCGTACTAAATTTTCAGGGCATATGGAGAACTTTTATTTTCGGGACATTTTTTATTTCATGGATAATTCAGAAAACAAACAGAAAATACTATTTTTCTTTATTTAATCTAAATAACAGAAAGTATAAGATAGGTACACAGAGTTTTGCCTTCTAAATTCATCCATCTCATGCTCATCAAAAGGAATCAATTAACAAGGTTGATGAAGTCTTATTAACAAACTTCTTCCGAATGACATGAAACCGGAGAACTTTCGAATAACACTAGGTTACCTCAATGGGGATATACATGTCCCAACAATAAGAATATCATTTTTCTTTTTGACAGTAGGGAGAGGAAATTCAAAACCTCCAATAGTAATCGTTGAACTTTTTCCGATAGAATTGATACTATGAACTTGAGATTGTTTCTTCAGAAAGTGTACCGTATGCTCGTTACCATTAACATGAAAAGTGACATTGCCTTTATTGCAATCAATAACAGCCCCTGCAGTATTTAAAAAGGGTCTACCAAGGATAATCGACATACTGTTGTCCTTGGGAATATCAAGAATAACAAAGTCCGTTAAGATAGTAATATTTGCAACCACAACAGGCACATCCTCACAAATACCGATGGGTATAGCAGTTGATTTATCAGCCATTTTGCAAAGAAATTTCAGTAGGTGTCAACTTATTCAATTCAAGTCTATGATACAAAGAGAAAGGCATAACACTAACATCGGCTCCAAGATCACATAAAGCAGTTTTGACATAGTTTGTTTTAATGGAGCATGGTATAGTTGATACTCCAGGATTTCCAAGTTTCTTTGGTATTCCACCCTTAAAAGTATAATTAGCAAGCATGGTGGAAATTTCAGCTTCCGGTATCTTTCTTTTATTTGTAACAATATCTTTCATATACTTGGCATAAGGAGGCATTCTAAGCATATCAATCAAACGCATACGCAAAAAGATAGGTCTAATCATTTCAGCAAAGCGCTCAAAATCCTCATCATCCTTTTTCTTAGATGGCTTAGGACGAAAGGCCATGGGTTTCTAAACCCATGGTTCTCTTTCTTTACCATGCTTCCTAGCAACAAAGTCTCTTTTATCATAACGTTGATTCTTTGATTGTGGGTTATCAACATCAACAGTAGGTTCAATCTCTACATCATTATCATTACTAGGTTGAGCATCAACATGAACATCATCATTAACATTATCACTAGGTTCATGTTCATTACCAGATTGTGTCTCAGCATCAGAAATAGAAATATCATTGGGATTCTCAGGTGTGGCTATAGCAGGTTCACTAGCATGCAAAGTCCTACTAGTTTTCTTGTTGTTTTTAGTACGAGGACTAGGTGCATCAGTATTAGTTCTTTGAGAATTTTGCTCAACTCTCTTAGGATGGCCCTCAGGATACAAAGGTTCCTGGGTCATTTTACCACCTCTATTCATAACCCTAACAACATTATCATTATTCCTACTATTCAACTCATTGAGCAAATCATAATGTGCCTTAAGTACTTGTTCTACTTGAGTTGTAACCATGGAAGCATGTTTACTAATAAGCTTAAGATCACTAGTAGTTCTACTCATATAATCGCCCAAGTGGTCAAGCATGTAAGCATTACACTTCAATTGTCCACTAACATAAGCATTGAAGTTTTCTTGTTTAACAATAAAATTTTCAAACTCATCCAAACATTGACTAGCAGACTTATTATGAGGAATATCACCTTCATCAAATCTACGGAGAGGGTTTACCTCTACTACCTGTGTTGGGTTATCAAGACCATTTATTTCTTCAATAGGCGGTAAATTCTTAACATCTTCAACTTTAATACCTTTTTCTTTCATAGATTTCTTTGCCTCTTGCATATCTTCATACTGAGAAATAGAATACCCCTTTTCTTTGGAGTTGGCTTTGGAGTTGGTTCAGGAAGTGTCCAATCATTATCATTACTCAATATATTATTCAATAGCAGTTCAGCCTGCTCAACGGTTCTTTCCTTGAAAACACAACCAGCAGAACTATCCAGGTGGTCTCTGGAAGCATCGGTTACTCCATTATTAAAGATATCAAGTATTTCATTTTTCTTAAGAGGATGATTAGGCAAAGCATTAAGTAATTGGAGAAGCCTTCCCCAAGCTTGTGGGAGACGCTCTTCTTCAATTTGCACAAAGTAAATATTTCCCGTAAGGCAGCTTGTTTCTGATGAGCAGGGAAATATTTTGAGAGAAGTAATAAATCATATACTAGTGACTATGCACATAACTAGTAGCAAGAAAATTAAACCATAACTTAGCATCACCCTTTAACGAGAAAGAAACAATTGAGAATATAGTAATAGTGAATTTTTTCCTCATGAGAAAATAGGGTGGCTATATCATTCAACTTAGTAAGATGTGCCACAACAGTTTCAGACTCATAACCATAGAAAGGATCAGATTCAACCAAAGTAATTAACTCAGGATTGAAAGAGAATTCATAATCCTTATCAGTAACAAAGACAGGTGAAGTAGCAAAATTAGGATCATATTTCATTCTAGCATTCAAGGATTTTTCTTTCAGCTTAGCTAACAGTTTCTTAAGATCCTTCCTATCATTGCAAGCAAAGAAGTCTCTAGCAGTTTATTCACCCATAATATAACTCTCAGGTACAACAGGCAATTAATATCTAGGGGGAGAATCATAATCTTCAGTTTCAGTAATTTCATTCTCTCTAACCCTAGCAAGTTGTTCATCAATAAATTCACCTAGTGGCACAGAATTATCAAGCAAAGAAGTAGTTTCATCATAAGCATCATGCATAGCAGAAGTGGCATCATCAATAAGATGTGACATATCAGAATCAATAGCAGGTGTAGGTGTCACAAGTTTACTCAAAACAGAAGGAGAATCAAGTGCAGAGCTAGATGACGGTTCCTTACCTCCCCTCGTAGTTGAGGGAAAAATCTTGGTTCTTTGATCTTTCAAATTCCTCATAGTGATCAACAAATATAAATCCCAAGTGACTCAGAGAATAGAGCTATGCTCCCCGACAACGGCGCCAGAAAAAGGTCTTGATAACCCACAAGTATAGGGGATTGCAATAGTTTTCAAGGGTAGAGTATTCAACCCAAATTTATTGATTCAACGCAAGGGGAGCCAAAAATATTCTCAAGTATTAGCAGTTGAGCTATCAATTCAACCACACCTGAAAGACTTAATATCTGTAGCAAAGTAGTATGGAAGTAGCGGTAACAATGGCAAAAGTAACAGTAGTAGTTCTGTAGCAATCGTAAGAGTGGCAAAGGAAAAGTAACTTAGCAAAGATCAATATGAAATGAGCTCATAGGCAATGGATCAATGATGGATAATTATGTTGGATGGCATTCATCATCCAACAGTTATAACATAGGGTGACACAGAACTAGCTCCAATTCATCAATGTAGGCATGTATTCCGAATATAGTCATACGTGCTTATGGAAAAGAACTTGCATGGCATCTTTTGTCCTACCCTCCCGTGGCAGCAGGGTCCTATTGGAAACTAAGGGATATTAAGGCCTCCTTTTAATAGAGTACCAGACCAAATCATTAGCACTTAGTGAATACATGAACTCCTCAGACTACGTTCATCACCGGGAAGTGTCTCGACTATTGTCACTCCGGGGTTGCCGGATCATAACACGTAGTAGGTGACTATAACTTGCAATATTGGATTGAGAACACAAATATATTCATGAAAACATAATAGGTTTAGAAAATCATCGCACTCAGGCCCTAGTGACAAGCATTAGGCATAGCAACATCAATCTTAGAACATAGTGGATACTAGGGATCAAACCCTAACAAAACTAACTCCATTACATTGTAAATCTCATCCAACCCATCACGGTCCAGCAAGCCTACGATGAGATTACTCGCGCACGGCGGTGAGCATCATGAAATTGGTGATGGAGGACGGTTGATGATGATGATGGTGATAGATTCCCCTCTCCGGAGCACAAAATGGACTCTAGATCTACCCTCCGGAGGAAGAACGGGGCTTGGTGGCGGCTCCATATCGTAAAACGCGATGAATCCTTCTCTCTGATCTTTTGCTCCCCAAACATGAATATATGGAGTTGGAGTTGAGGTCGGTGGAGGTCCAGGGGGCCCACAAGGACGGAGGGCACGCCCAGGGGGGTGGGTGCCACCACCCTTGTGGCCAGGGTGTGGGCCCCTACACTTGATTCTTTCACCAATATTTTTTATTAATTCCAAAGATCATCTCCGTGAATTTTCAGGTCATTCCGACAACTTTTATTTCTGCACAAAAATAACACCATGGCAATTGTGCTGAAAACAGCGTCAGTTTGGGTTAGTTCCATTCGAATCATGCAAGTTAGATTCTAAAACAAGGGCAATAGAGTTTGGAAAAGTAGATACAATGGAGACGTATCAATCCCCTATACTTGTGGGTCATCAATAGCTCAGAAATTGTTTTAGTCATTCCTTGCATATTATTGCTCATCACGAAGCTCTAGTAGCTTGGTGATAGTGACTGGAGAACTCTGTCAATCACTATCTTATCTGGAAGACTAATTCCCACTTGATTCAAGCAATTGTAGTACCCAGACATTCTGAGCACATGCTCACTGGCTGAGCTATTTTGCTCCATCTTCTAGGCAAAGTACTTGTCAGAGTCTCATACCTCTCAACACGGGCATGAGCCTAAAATACCAATTTCAGCTCTTGGAACATCTCATATGTTCCATGGTGTCCAAAATATCTTTGGATCCCCCATTCTAAGCTGCAAAGTGTGGCGCACTAAACTATCAAGTAATCATCAGATCGAGCTTGTCAAACGTTCATAGCGTCTGTATCAACTCCTGCAGTAGGTCTGTCACTTAGCGGTGCATCAAGGACATAATTCTTCTGTGCAACAATAAGGATAATCCTTAGATCACGGACCCCGTCCGCATTATTGTTACCATCATCTTTCAACTTAGTTTTCTCTTGGAACATATCAAAAAATACAAAGGAACGGTAACACGAGCCGTTGTTCTATAACATAGATATGCAAATACTCTCAAGACTAAGTTCATAATAAATTAAGTTCAATTAATCAAATTACTAATGAACTCCCACTTAAATTAGCATCCCTCAAGTTATCTAAGTGATACATGATCCAAATCAACTAACCCATGTCTGATCATCACGTGAGATGGTGTAGTCATCAATGGTGAACATCTCTATGTTGGTCATATCTACTATATGACTCACGTTCGACCTTTTGGTCTCCCATGCTTCGAGACCATGTCTGTACATGCTAGGCTCGTCAAGTTTAACCCAAGTATTCTGCTTGTGCAAAAATTGGCTTACACCCGTTGTATGTGAACATAGAGTCTATCACACCCGATCATCATGAGGTGCTTCGAAACGACGAACTTTAGCAACGGTGCATACTCGGGAGAACAATTTTATCTTGAAATTAAGTGAAGGGATCATCTTATAATGCTACTGTCATTCTAAGAAAAATAAGATGCATAAAGGATAAACATCACATGCAATCAAAATATGTGACATGATATAGCCATCATCACCTTGTGCTTTTGATCTCCATCTCCAAAGCATTGTCATGATCTCCATCGTCACACCTTGATCTCCATCGTTGCGTCGGGGTTGTCTCGCCAACTATTGCTTCTACCACTATTGCTAACGCATAGCGATAAAGTAAAGCTATTACACGGTGCTTGCATTTCATACAATAATTAAGAGATAACCCTAAGGCTCTTGTCGGTTGTCGATCTTAGAAAACATGATCATCTCATACAACAATGTATATCACATCACGTCTTGACCATATCACATCACAACATGCCCTGCAAAAACAAGTTAGACGTCCTCGATTTCGTTGTTGCAAGTTTCACGTGGCTGCTATGGGCAACCGAACCATTCTTACCTACACAAAGCCACAACGGTGATTATCAAGTTTGCTGTTTTAACCTTCTTCAAGGACCGGCCATAGTCAAATTCGATTCAACTAAAGTAGGAGAAACAGACACCCGCCACCCACCTTTATGCAAAACAAGTTGCATGTCAGTCCATGGAACCGGTCTCATATGCGTGAACATGTAAGGTTGGTCTGGGCCGCTTCATCCCACAATACTGCCGAATCAAAATAAGACGTTGATGGTAAGCAGTATGACCATCATCGCCCACAACTCCTTTGTGTTCTACTCGTGCATATCATCTATGCATAGACCTAGCTCGGATGCCACTGTTGTTGGGGAACGTTGCATGGAAAACAAAAAAAATTCTTCGCACACGCAAGATCTATCCATGGACATGCGTAGCGACGAGAGTGGGGAGCATCTACATACCCTTGTAGATAGCTAAGCAGAAGCATTTATCAATGTGATTGATGTAGTTGTACTCTTCGCGATCCGATCACGATCCAACCGATCTAGTGCCGAACGGACGACACCTCCGAGTTTAGCACACGTGTGGCTCGATGGCGTCTCCTCCTACTTGATCCAGCAAGCGGGAGAGTATAAGTAGATGGGATCACAATCAAAACGACAGCGTGGTGCACTACAAAAAAAGACACATCCATGACATTTTGGGCTGAACGAATTTTTTTCTGTCATACATATGACACTTCTATGACGATAATTGTGACAAAACCTGGTATCATCATAGATGTTGTGGGCTCCCACTTCTATGACAAAAAATCATGACAGAAAATGGGCTTTTCGTCCTGGGCGGGCCGGAGACGCAGCTGCATGACATTCTTTGGGCCGTCCATGACGGAAAAAACCGTGGTAGAAGCGAGGGGGAGGAAAATTTCGAGGAGTTCCCGGTTATGGTGGGAGGTCGGGGGCCGAGCGATGCGCATTTCTCTCATACACTCACGCGTGTGTGTGCGAGGCGTTGGCTCTAACTGAACCCGAGGAAGGTGTTGGGCTCTAACTGACCCCGAGCGATTGCACTGCAGGCTACGTGTTACTGAACCCGAGCGATCAATCGATGGCTGTTAACTAAACCCGATCGAGCGATTCCTTCGCTACTGCTGCTAACTGAAGCCGATCGATTGGATGAACAGTGAGCATTGCGGGGGAGGGGGGTTGGATGAACAGTGAGCGATGGCGTTGCCTCTGGATGAACAGGACACCGTGGTGTGGTGGAGGGCTAGATGAACAGTAGACGGTGGAGGGGTGCCCGTGGAGGGGTGGTTGAACAGGACCCCATGGTGTGGAGAGCTGGATGAACAGTAGACGGTGGAGGGGTGGTTGAACAGTAGCCGGTAGAGTAGCGCATGGTGGAGGCTGGATGAACAGGAGCCCGTGGAGGCTAGAGGAGGTCGACGGTAGCCCGTGGAGGCTGGAGGAGGTCGACGGTGGAGATGAACAGTATCCCGTGGAGTCCCGTTTTGCGTACGCCACACCCCTCCCGATGAACAGGACCCCCGTTTCGACCGTAGGAGGTCCGTTTCATCCGTTTTGCGGTACGCCACACCCCTCCCGATCAACAGGACCCTCGTTTCGACCGTAGGAGGTCCGTTTTGTCCGTTTTGCGGTACACCACACCCCTCCCGATCAAAAGGACCCCCGGTTCAACCATAGGAGGCCCGTTTCCTCCGTTTTGCGGTACGCCACACCCCTCCCGATCAACATGACCCCCGTTTCAACCGTAGGAGGTCTGTTTCCTCCGTTCTACGGTACGCCAGGCCTCGTTTCCATCGCCTGTTCCATCCAAGCCCTCCCGATGAACACGACCACGCATTCTGTTCCGACCCAGCCGGTTGGCTCCCACGCGTTCCGTTGCCTCCCGATGAACACGACGCATTCCGTTGCCTCCCGATGAACACGGCGCATTCCGTTGCCTCCCCATGAACACGACGCATTCCGTTGCCTCCCCATGAGCACGACGACGATGTTGTTTCTCCGTTCTGACCCAACCATGTACACGAGCCCTCGCCGTATGCGCGAGTAGGCGTTCGAGACCCCGCCCGTATGTACACCCTGGTCGTATTTTCTTTCTTGCACCCTGGCCGCTGTACGTACGTGTACATGCTACGTGCGCGCCTCTACTATGACACGTGCGCGCCTCTACATCCACCAGTATATATGTACGTACACGTTCGTGACCAGAATGACAACGCTACGTACGCTTTGACCAGGTGGGTCCCGACTGTCAGGCACTTCCTTGCGTGCGAAGATGTAGCTGGTGGGTCCCAGCAGTCAGGGGGCGAATCGTTCTTTTCCCGAATGCACTTCCTTGCGTGCGAAGATGTAGCTGGTGGGTCCCAACAGTCAGGGGGGCGAATCGTTTTTTTGCCTGGACGCACTTCCTTGCGTGCGAAGATGTAGCTGGTGGGTCCCAGCAGTCAGGGGAAAAGTTTTTTTTCGCGAAATACAGTGGCCCGTCCGGTGGGTCCCAACTGTCAGGTGGAGGAATCATTATTTTCCGCGTAATAAGGAGGCACTTCCTTGCTGCGGCCGTGGACCTAGCTGTCAGCCTCTCCACGTACAGTCCACGTCCGATGGAAGTCGTTCCTTGACCATGTTGACCACGCCACGCCGAGAGCACCAGGGCGGTGGACAACGCGAGGCCTAGGAAGGGGACGACGCGGAGCCGGGGAAGACGCGGCAGTGGAAGCCCACGCGGAGAGGAGTACGAGGGTTCACTGGTTCAGCTACGGTGTGAGGCTGCCGTCGCCGCAAGGCCTGACCAGCGGTGGGAATAGTAGGGGGCGGTGAGGCCTCCGCGGCAGCACATCCAGCCATGGGAGGCAGGAGCATGCGGCACGACCGGCGCTGCTTTGGGCGGCTGGAGCAAGAAGACCAAAGGTTGAAGAAGCACTACGGCCGTTGGATGGACATCGTACAGTCAGTGGAGCTAGAATCGTTTATATTGACTAAGTTGACAAAGCCCTCCGTCCCCGTCAACTTAGTAGGCCCACAAGTCAGCCTCCCACCAAGGTGGGTCCCAGCTAGTAGGGGGGTATTCATATTTTTGTGCGTAATAAGGAGGCACTTCTGGTGGGTCCGAGCTGACAGCAGGGGGAACATTTTTTTGCAAAATACGGTGGCCCATCGAGTGGGTCCCAACAGTTAGGGGCAAACGTTTTTTTCGCCAAAAACTGGTGGGCGTCCGGTGGGTCCTTGCTGTCAGGTGGAGGAATAATTATTTTCCACGTAATAAGGAGGCACTTCCTTGCGGCTGCCGTGGACCCAGCTGTCAGCCTCTCCACGTACAGTATTCTTCTGATGGAATTCGGTCGTTAACCACATTGACCACGCCGCGCCGAGAGCACCATGGAGGTGGGCGACGGCGAGGCCTAGGAAGGGGACGACGCGGAGCCGGGGAACACACGGCAGTGGATGCCCACGCGGAGAGGAGTATGAGGGTTCACTGGTTCGGCTGCGCTGTCGTCGCCGTAGAATAACAGGGGTGTGGGTGAGTGGAGTGGAGGGATGGTCTGTCCAGCGGTGGGAGTAGTATGGGGGCGGTGAGGCCTCCGCGACAGCACAGCCGGCCACGGAGGCAGGAGCAGGCGGCACGACCGGTGCTGCTTTGGGCGGCTGGAGCAAGAAGACCAGAGGTTGAAGAAGCACTACAACCGTTGGATGGACATCGTACGGTCAGTCGAGCTAGAATCGTGCATATTGACTAAGTTGACAAAGCCTTTCGTCCCCGTCAACTTAGTAGGCCCACTATACTGGGTCCCGGCTAGCAGGGGGAGTATTCATTTTTTGTGCGTAATAAGGAGGCACTTCCTTGCGTGCGAAGATATAGCTAGTGGGTCCGAGCTGTCAGCAGTGGTAACATTTTTTTCGTGAAATACAGAGGCCCTTTCGGTGGGTCCCAGATGTCAGGTGGAGGAATCATTATTATGCGCGTAATAAGGAGGCCTCTCCACGTACAGTACTCTTCCGATGGAAGTCGTTCCTTGACCACGTTGACCACGCCGCGCCGAGAGCACCAGGGCGGTGGACGACAGCGAGGCCTAGGAAGGGGACAACGCGGAGCCGGGGAAGACGCGGCAGTGGATGCCCACGCGTAGAGGAGTATGAGGGTTCGCTGGTTTGCTGCGGTGTGAGGCTGCCGTCGCCGCAGAATAATAGGGGGCGTGGGTGAGTAGAGGGATGGCCTGGCCAGCGGTGGGAGTAGTAGGGGGCGGTGAGGCCTCCGCGGCATCGCGGCCGGCGACGGGAGGCAGGAGCACGAGGCACGACCGGCGCTACTTTGGGTGGCTAGAGCAAGAAGACCAGAGGTTGAAGAAGCACTAGGACCGTTGGATGGACAGCGTACGGTCACCGGAGCTAGAATCGTTCATATTGACTAAGTTGACAAAGCCCTTCGTCCCCGTCAACTTAGTTGGCCCACAAGTCAGCCTCCCACTATTGTGGGTCCCACCTAGCAGGGTTATTCATTTTTTGTGTGCGTAATAAGGAGGCACTTCCTTGCGTGCGAAGATATAGCTGGTGGGCCCGACCTGTCAGCGATGGGAACGTTTTTCGCGAAATACAGAGGCCCTTCTGGTGGGTCCCAGCTGTCAGGTGGAGGAATCATTATTTTGCACGTAATAAGGAGGCATTTCCTTGCGTGCGGCCGTGGACCCAGCTCTCAGCCTCTCCACATACAGTCCACTTCAGATGCATGTCGGTCGTTGACCATGTTGACCACGCCATGCCGAGAGCACCAGGGCGGTGGACGACGGCGAGGCCTAGGAAGGGAACGACATGGAGGCAGGGAAGACTCGACAATTGTTTTTGTTTCCCACGCGGAGGGGAGTACGACTGTACGAGGGTTTACTGGTTCGTCTGCCATCGCCGGAGAATAACAACAGGTGTGGGTGAGAAGAGGGATGGCTAGGCCAGCGATGGGAGTACGGTGGGGCGGTGAGGCCTGCGCGGCAGCACAGCCGGTCGCGGGGAGGAGGGAGCAGGCAGTCCCGCCGGCACTTGTTTGAGCGGCTGGAGCAGGAAGGGCAGAGATTGAAGAAGCACGACGGCCGTTGGATGGACATCCAATAGTATACAGGCCATCTGTGGAAAGCCTCAAATCTGTGGAAAACAGCATACAACCCATCTGCCATTATTTCAAATAATTTACAGCCCATTTGCTAATTCTTATGGGTTTTTTTGGAGCCCATATTCTTTTTGTTAGCATTACAACCCATATTGTGGCCACGGTTAAAAAATTATACGAAATTTTGCATATGTCGGTGCGGTCTGAACTGTTTTTAATCCCGAAATTTCGAGTCACATTCAGACTGATTTTAAAAATAAATGTATATCAATATAAAATCCAATAAATTTTCCACACATAAAAATCAATGCAATTTAAAATCTCGAAATGAAAAAAAGATATTTGAAACTAATTGCCGGTTTGATGTGTTTTAAAAATGTACAACCCATTTCTCATTACTGATAGGCCATTTTTTCGGCCAGCCGAATGAAGCTCTCCTCGTCTTGAAAGATTTGCAGCCCAACAGGCCTGATAAAGCGACTTACTTGACAAATCACAAAAAAACTGGGCTAGCCATTTTCAGAAAGAAAAAAAAACTACTGGGCTGGTCTGTGGTAAACATAGAAGAAAAGGCTGTCTAGACAGGCCAGAGTGTCCCGCACAGCCCAGTTGACACCCTGCTTCCGTCTCAAAAACAAATTAGATAAATGCCACTGCAATTTCCAAACTTTGAAAAATGCCACTGTAATTTTTTCAAACTTTGAAAAACGCCACTGCAGTTTGCAAACTTTGAAAAACGCCACTCCAGACTTCGAAAAATGCCACTAGAAATGGCATGAATTGGCATTTTTCAAAGTTTGGAAATTGCAGTGGCATTTCTCGGATACACCAGATTTGGAGTGGCATTTATCAAATTAACCCAAAACAAAAATAACTTGGTGAGCTGCTAGGTCCCTGGTGTCAGCCGCTCGTTGTGCAATTCTCTCGTTTATTGACTATGTTGACAATGGCATGGGACCCAGATGTCAGAAATCCACTAGGAGGAGACATTTTTTATTGGCTTGAAATAAGGAGGCACTTGCTTGCGTAGTGCCATGACCTTGGAGGGTCACTGCTATCATCCTCTCCACGTACAATCATCTCCTGATTGTGTACGCGTCAACTTGATAGGCCCACAAGTCAGCCTCTAAACCCGTGGAGGACAAATACAACCCATTTAAAAAAATAACAGCCCATTCCATACGTTCAAACGGAAAGTTCAACATTCAGAGCAAAGTAACAGGTCTGATCCACATATAGAGTACTGAACTTCCACGTTGACAACCATCATAGCCAAGTTAACTATCTACTCCCACTAATACTCTAGTAGCGTACAAGTACTAACTTACTCTTAGCTAACTAGACGATGCCGGCCGCCATCTATGGTACACGCTAAACGCTGGCACCGGCATCGTGCGCCTCGCCTCGGACTTGCAAGAGGTGCGATAGGCCGCGTTGCTCGCGCGTGTTGGCCCTTTCCATGCCGGCGTGGTCCACCAAAGCTTCGGCTTCCAAGCGGGAAACCCACTTGACGAGCTGGTAGTAAAAATTGGCGTCGCGAACGCGTGCGTGCCCGACAGCCTCCAGGGCTATTTGCCGGGCGCCGGCCTCCACGTAGTCGGCCCAGTTGCGGGTGCTCTGCTCGCGACTCAGAGCATCAGTGCGCTGCTGCTCCATGTCCTGCTGGCGGTGCAAATCGGCGATACGCTGCTCCTCCGCCAGGAGGTCACTCTCCAACAACTCCTGCTCAGCGGTCGCGCTCCAACAACTCCTCGATCTCCGCATTGCCATCTAAAGACAGATAGAATGCCTCCTCCCTCCGTCTGCCTTTCGGTGAAAACCCGAACACTAGTTCCGGCGGTGACCGCCTCCGTAGTCGCCTACCACGGATGGGCGGGGGCATGGCGGATGTGGCGAGCGACGTCGGGCCGGTGGGGGCTTATGAGGATATGGCGAGTTGGGTCACGGTGGCACCGGTGAAGGCCGGGAAACAGTACTTATAGGCGGAAGGTAGCGCGACGGTCATCAGAATTCAATGCATAATGGCTTAGCGCGCCAGCTTGCCGTGGAAAACTAGAGAAACTGAAATTATGACTGTGCCGTCCCGTCTCATCTGGGTCGCACGCCGGCATGGCGGTCAAACGAGTGCACTCGAATCATCTCCCTCCTTGTCAATAATGATTCCACGGATTTAAAAAGCCCGCAACAATTAAAGCGTATCTTTTTTCGCATCAATTAGCTGCCTTAATTACGGCCGGCTGCATGCAAGCACTCAGAATCGCTCGCAGGCAGTACGCGAAGCAGCATGCAACGAGTCGCAGCCGAGGGCACGCATGCAGCCACTTGAATCGCTGCAATTAATTAGGCTTAAACTTCTGCATGCCATTAATTATTACCATGCCTTGGTCTTGCTGCTTTGCTCACGAGACTAATAAACCCGGACGGAGGGAGTACCTTGGTTGGTGAGAGGTTTGAATTAAGCCCCGCAAACTGGAAAGGAGGTACTAGTACGTGCGTGATCCGCTATTTATTCGTGTAGGATCGAGTAGGTCGTTTCTTGAATTGAGCCTTGCAAACCGGAAATGAGGTAGTACGTGCGTGATCCGCTATTTATCCGTGTAGGATCGATGGTGTAGCTTGTCAGTTTCTTTAGAGGTAGGCATTTTTATTCAAAAAACTGCCACTTCGCATCTTGCGTTGCAAATAAAACTGCCAGGAGCGCTCTTGTAGACTAGCTAGTGATCGATCAGTAACTTGTAAACACTGAGCGAACAGAAATAAGTAAATGTTAATGCATCTCAATGATTCACAGATCATATACAAATATGTAGCTCCAAAAGCAAAGATCAGCCACTTCGGATCTTGCGTCGCAACTAAAACTAACTAGTACGATTCCCATACATAAGATCAACATGTTAATGCATCTCAATGATTCACAGATCATATACAAATATGTAGCTCCAAAAGCAAAGATCTAGAAAAAACATCTGTTCTTCCTACTAACATGGATGCTTCTCTTGGCCAACATTCAGTACAGACTGAAAGACAAATTTGTTTGTGAAGTCTACAATTCCTCTTGCAAACGTAAGTGGTTTCACCAACAGCTGGAACCATGAGAATGAACCACACATGATGGAGGAACATCCACTGCAATATGATTTGGTCTTCTCTCGATCACACCACGAGACTATTTTCAGAATACAAACTTTAACTTAGGCAAAATGATGCACATTGTATAATCATACCAAAGCAATGAAGCACCTAGTGTTGGCCAATAAATAGTACAGTACTACTTTTCTGCAGTCCATAAAGTGACTATCCAATCTTTCTGTGTCTATTTTCAAAACGCATTGCATGCAGTGACTATACTATTCTCTTGTGCAGTTGTAACACCCCGGATGTAATTTACCTAATATGTACTCCAACTCTTGCCGTTTCCGGCGCTAAGTTATTTTATTTCCTCAGGTTCGGGTTTTTGTCTCCGTGTGTTGTTGTCGTTGTCATGCATCTCATATCATGTCATCATGTGCATTGCATTTGCATACGTGATCGTCTCATGCATCCGAGCATTTTCCCGTTGTTCGTTTTGCATTCCGGTGCTCCTATCTCCTCCGGTGGTCCTTTCTACCTTCTTTTCGTGTGTGGGGGTTAAACATTTCCGGATTGGACCGAGACTTGCCAAGCGGCCTTGGTTTACTACCGGTAGACCGCCTGTCAAGTTTCGTACCATTCGGACTTCGTTTGATACTCAAACGGTTAACCGAGGGACCGAGAAGGCCTCGTGTGTGTTGCAGCCCAACACCCTTCCATTTTGGCCCAAAACCCACCAAAACCCTCTCCATCGTCTAGAGCGTTCGATCACGATCGCGTGGCCGAAAACTGCACCTTATTTGGACTCTCCTAGCTCCCTCTATGCCTATATAAAGAACCCCCTCCTAAATTCACGGGTCTTCTTTGCCCCCTAACCTTAGATCAGCTCCACCTCGCCGCCGGACGCGTCCGATTCGGACCGGACGTTGTCCGCCCGCCGCCGCCAACCTACCAGACGACGCCACGTGTCCCGGGCGCGCCCACATCGCCGCCCCCTCCGCCGCCGGCCCGCCAGGCCCGAGCGGGGCCCTCCCCGGCCCGCGCGCCCGCCGCCGCCTGTCGCCCGCTCCGCCACGCCGCCTCCCGCGCCCGGCCGCGCGCACCCGCTGCCGACGAGCTCCGCACCGCCGCCCGGTCGCTGTTCCGCCGGCCTCCGCCTCACCTACCGTCGCCGCCGCGCCACGTCGGCTCCAGCGCCGCCCAAGCACCGCCCGGACCTCACTGCCCGTCCTCTCCTCCACTCCGGCAAGCCGCTGGCCTCCTCCATGCCAACTCCGGCCGCCTCCCTCGCGAACTCCGGCAAGCAACTCCGGCGAACCTCGTTGCGCGTGCATACCGGATCCAGATCTGGAGCTTTGCCTCGGTTGACTTTCTCCCGAAACCCTAGATATTTTGCATTTTTCATCATGCGATAACTCCGCATCAGTAGCTCTGTTTTGGGCGTGTAGCATATCAAAATGTTCATCTCTGGGAGCACATCATTTCATCTCATTGCATAATTTTCATTTGAGCTCATCTTGATGCCCGAAATGCTGTTGGAAGAGAGCTATTTGAGATAATTGTCAGATCTGCTGCACCAAATAGCTATTTGTCATTTTTGCCATGATTAATGTGTGCATGATATGCTCCTAAGCTCTACATGACTTTTGTTATATGCTTTGCCATCTTTACAGAGGTGCTATCCACGTATTTTTGTGATATGTGTGGTGACTAGCACAAGCTTGCAAAGTAGTGCATTCGTTAATGCTGATTTCAGGAACTTAGAATTTCACTAAGTCCTTGATCTGTTTTTTTATCAATATGCCATATGTTCATGTTGTTTCCTAGTGATCCGTGCCTCTTTTGAGGATGATCAGTAAGGATGATTTGTTAATACTGTGGTTCTCTATCCATCCATGTCTTTGTTTGCAATTATGGAGCACCGTAGCTTGAGTCAATCGAGCTCTACTTTTGCTATTTCGTGAATTCTGGCAGATTATTGACTTGTTAGCGATTTTGCCGAGGATGTTGTTGTTGACCCGTGCATGCTATGTTGTTGTTCTTGCCATGTCTAGTTTATATAATATGTATTCTTGATGGGTGTATGCTTAGTTTTTCATGCCATGCTCTGTAGTGAGTGCATCGAGCTCGTAAACATGCCTACTCGTTAACAGATTTGCATGTTCCAGTTTTTCTCCAAGTCTGTAACCTGATTACGTTTTTGCCATATTCACATGCTTGCAATTTTATTTTCTTATCCCTTTTGGCTCAAGGTCACTAAGGGACTTTTGTTAAGATATTTGAGTAGCTTCATGCCATGCCTTGCTTTGCCATGTTAAGTTCCTGTGGCATATAGTTTTCATACTCCAAAGTGTGCTACCTGATCTGAAATTCCAGACTTGTGTTAATTTCACTAAGTCTGAAACCTGTTTATCATTTGCACTTTTGCCATGCTTGTTTGAACCTGTTAATGGATGAATTAGCCATACCTCAGTGTTCATATTTTATCAAGCTTTATGAGTGGATCCCGGCCATGTATTTTGTTGCCATGTTTGAGTGCCGTAGCATAATTAACTTGATACATTTAGATGGCTACTTGCTGTTTATCGCAGACCGGTGCCATATTTGTTTTGCTTGCCATTTCCAAACCGTGCATCCGATTCCGGTGTTCTTTATATCGATTTCAACCGAAATCACCTCACCTTTCCAGTGGAACACTTGGATTTCCATGTTGAGTCCAGGGTCAATCATTCCGTGTCAAATCTTGCATATGCATCACATTTCACATCCCGCATAGCATACCATGTTTGCATCATGTTGTTTGAGCTTTGCACGTGGTTGATTGTGTTCCTTTTGCTTGTTTGTCTTGTTTGGGTAGATCCGGGAGACGAGTTCGATAACGAGGAGCCCGTTGAATTTGCTTACGAGGATCAAGTCAACTCTGACAACTTTGCAGGCAAGATGATCATACCCTCGAAATCACTTCTATCTTTGCTTGCTAGATGCTCGCTCTTTTGCTATGCCTATGCTACGATGCCTACCACCTGCTTATCATGCCTCCCAAATTGCCATGTCAAACCTCTAACCCACCATGTCCTAGCAAACCGTTGATTGGCTATGTTACCGCTTTGCTCAGCCCCTGTTATAGCATTGCTAGTTGTAGGTGAAGATTGGAGATCGTTCCTTGTTGGAACATTGTTTATTGTTGGGATATCATTATATTATCTTGTTATCTTAATGCATCCATATACTTGGTAAAGGGTGGAAGGCTCGGCCTTTTGCCTAGTGTTTTGTTCCACTCTTGCCGCCCAAGTTTCCGTCATATCGGTGTTATGTTCCCGGATTTTTGCGTTCCTTACGCGGTTGGGTGATAATGGGAACCCCTTGACATTTCGCCTTGAATAAAACTCCTCCAGCAATGCCCAACCTTGGTTTTACCATTTGCCACCTAGCCTCTTTTTCCCTTGGGTTTCCGGAGCCCGAGGGTCATCTTATTTTAAACCCCCCTGGGCCAGTGCTCCTCTGAGTGTTGGTCCAAACTAGAGTCCTGTGCAGCACCCCCTCGGGGAAACTCGAGGTTTGGTTTTAGTTGTATGGAGAGCTCATCTGACTGTGCCCTGAGAACGAGATATGTGCAGCTCCTATCGGGATTTGTCGGCACATTCGGGCGGTGTTGCTGGATTTGTTTTACCTTGTCGAAGTTGTCTTGTAGAACCGGGATGCCGAGTCTGATCGGAATGTCTCGGGAGAAGGTATATCCTTCGTTGACCGTGAGAGCTTATCATGGGCTAAGTTGGGACTCCCCTGCAGGGATTTGAACTTTCAAAAGCCATGCCCACGGTTGTGGGCAGATCGGAATTTGTTAATGTCCGGTTGTATATAACTTGAACCTTAACTTAATTAAAATGAATCAACTGCGTGTGTTACCGTGATGGTCTCTTCTCGGCAGAGTCCGGGAAGTGAACACGGTGTTGGAGTAATATTTGCCATAGGTTGTTCTATAGTAAGTCGTTCGTGCTTTGCCTTCTCTTCTCGCTCTCTTTTGCGAACAGGTTAGCCACCATATATGCTAGTCGCTTGCTGCAGCTCCACATATTACTTTGCCTTACCTATAAGCTTAAATAGTCTTGATCGCGAGGGTGCGAGATTGCTGAGTCCCCATGGCTCACAGATTACTTCCAAACCTGATGCAGGGCCCGATGATTCCGTTCCAGATGATGCGCTTGAGCTCAAGTGGGAGTTCGACGAAGACTCACGCCGTTACTATGTGTCTTTCCCTGATGATCAGTAGTGGTGCCCAGTTGGGGCGTGATCGGGACCGTGTCGCATGTTGGGTTATCTTTTATTTTGGCGCCGTAGTCGGGCCATGAGTGTTTGGATGATGTAATGTTATTTATGTACTTGATTGACGTGGCGAGTGTAAGCCAACTATGTTATCTCCCCTTTTATTATCTATATTACATGGGATGTTGTGAAGATTGCCTAACTTGCGACATATGCCTTCAATGCGATTATGTCTCTAAGTCGTGCCTCGACACGTGGGAGCTATAGTCGCATCGAGGGTGTTACACTTGCAGTACAACATAGAATCTGGACTTCGGACCGGAGGCTCCGGCACGGGTTACAGGATGACCCCTCCTCCTGTTATCTATGTGATCAGGAGGAAGACAATGTGGAACATCTAATCATCCAATGCGTTTACTCAAGACAGGTATGGCACACGGCCTTGTCCAGTGTAAGGATTGCGCCAACACCAGCACCGGTGGCGAATTATAACTTGGAATCGTGGTGGGGTAGCACCCGTAAGCTGATTCGCAAGGAGAACCGTAGAGCTTTCGATAGCCTGGTGATTTTGGTGTGTTGGCACCTATGGAAGCAACGAAATGCCCGAGTCTTCCATCCGGAGACTCCGTCTATCTCCGCCTCTGTATTAGTGTCTAGGATTCTTGATGAGCTGCGCATGTGGGCGATAGCGGGAGGGTGGGGAGTTCAAAACATTGTGTGAGGAGTTAACATAGTGTGTGGAGTTGGAGTTGGCCATGGCCTCAGTCGGCTTGTGACTGGTGGCTATGCTTGTAACTCTCTTGTACATTTCTTTCACTCTTCTATAAAGCTAAGGTACACAATTTGCGTACTCTCGAAAAAAATAAGTCATGCCAGGGATATTGCACCATGGGCCTCCGCTAAATCTTCTGGCGCTGGGCATTATCTCCGTGATTAGCGCGTGTGTGGGTTAGCTCTGAGCCCTGCGGTCCTATGCCTTCGCCGCCTGCCTCTGGTCTTCGACCTAAAAATCTGATTCATACAGTGGTGCAGCCGTGCAAGCTGCTTCACCCACCAATTCTTCATGCTACGGCCAACGAACTAGCCAAGGTTAACACATCACATCATTTACTAATCTCTCTCAATTCTAATATTGTATTATATTGCACTTCTCCATCTAATTTAAGTTATTTTGTTGTGTGATTTGTGATGCGTAGTTGCGCTAGGATAAGGCACCTGCAATAGTTCGAAAGGTCGGGCTCGTCAATGCTTGGTCGGGCATCTGTAAACAATTATGGTTGTCACATATGCCCGCCAACAACGACTAGCCGATCTACTTGGACCTAGCGGCAAAAGGGATAAGGGGGCGGATTTGGTTCCTTAGGTATGTATTCTAGCAACAATGATCAATTTTTGCTAACTAAACAATAATTTTTTCCTATACAACCAGTGATCATTTCTCATTCAAACTTATATAAAGCAAGTTAAAAGCCAACCATGTGATAATACATGATTATTCTTGTTTGTATGTCTTAAATTTCCATATGACAATGTTTAATAGTATGTCATTTCATGTCATATTTCATAGTAGTTTGATTATCAACTTTGTCTTCTTGGTGCGTATGTGGAATTATTGACAAATATTAGCTATCGCTACACATGCTCCAGCTGCCCAAAAAACCTTATGTGACCAAGCGAAGTTAAATGTGAACGATACTTGAGTATAAACTATTGGATACTATGCAAGGCATAATATTTGCTGGATTCATCACAGTCTGGCCCCCTATGCCTAAATCCTGGCTCCGCCCCTGATTGGAACGAAACTTAGCGAGGAATTTTTATACAAATAAAGATAATTTCTGGAGCCAAGAACCACCTGAGGGGGGCACCTGGGTGGGCACAACCCACCAGGGCACCCCCCTCCAGGCGCGTTCAGGTGGGTTGTCCCCCTCTTGTGCCCCTGCAGACCCTGAAACCGAAGCTATAAAATCACATATTTCTAGCGAAAAAATCAGGGAGAAAGAATTATCATGTTTCACGAGACGGAGCCGCCGTCACCTCCCGTTCTTCATCGGGAGGCCAGATCTGGAGTCCGTTTGGGGCTCCAGAGAGGGGGATCTCCGATCTTCGTCATCACCAACCCTTCTCCATCGCCAATTCCATGATGCTCCCCACCAGGAGTGAGTAATTCCTTCGCAGACTCGCTAGTCGGTGAGGAGTTGGATGAGATTCATCATGTAATCAAGTTAGTTTTGTTAGGACTTGATCCCTAGTATCCATTATGTTCTGAGATTGATGTTGTTATGACTTTGCCATGCTTAATTAATGCTTGTCACTTTGGGCCCGGGTGCCATGATTTCATATCTGAACCGTTTATGTTATCATCATTATATTTATTTTCTAGATCCAATCTTGCAAGTTATAGTCACCTACTACGTGTTATGATCCGGCAAGCCCCGAGTGACAATGGTCGGGACACTTCCCGGTGATGACAGTAGTTTGAGGAGTTGATGTATTCAGTATGTGTTAATGCTTTGTTTCGGTTATCTATTAAAAGGAGGCCTTAATATCCCTTAGATTCTAATGGAACCCCCCTGTCACGGGAGGGTAGGACAAAAGATATGATGCAAGTTCTTTCCATAAGCACGTATGACTATTTACGAAATACATGCCTACATTATATTTATGAACTGGAGCTAGTGTCGTATTGCCCTAGGTTATGACTGTTATATGATGAATATCATCCAACGAATTCACCGATCCAATGCCTATGAATTTCTCTCATATTGTTCTTGCTAAGTTACTACTGCTATTGTTACTATCACACTTGTTACAAAATCATTGCTATCGCTGTTACCATTACTACTGCTGTTGCTACTACTATCAAAGCTATCATACTACTTTGCTACTGATCACGTTGCTGCAGATAATTAATCTCCAGGTGTGGTTGAATTGACAACTCGGCTGCTAATACTTGCAAATATTGTTTGGCTCCCCTTGTGTCAAATTAATAAATTTGGTTTGATTACTCTACCCTCGAAAACTGTTGCGATCCCCTATACTTGTGGGTTATCATATGGCGACCACGAGGTCAGACATGAAGGGAGCTCCATAAATTATGGCAATCCCATACAAGATAGTGGCTCTCCTAGAGTATCTTTTTGGCCAAATTGCCATAATAGCTCTTATTATGGCGATCGGGCAGATATGGCGACTCTACAAGAGTTGCTCGTAACGACAAAGTGCCTAGCTCTCCAATATAGAGGCATTTCCTGGTGGCCTTGGCTTCAGGATTGGCCATACCTCTATTGAAACACAAGGAGGCCGAAGACAGTTAAGCCCTCAAAAGAATTGGGTAAACCAATAGTCTTTGGGACGCGCATGTGTATGCACTTTCACTATTCATTTTACAGTATTTCTGTGTTGAATTTCAACATTGTCTTCACAACTATAAATTTGGCTACACACATTTTCAACGTTTACGTGACACGTTGAACTTTTTAGCATACCGAACCGTGCAACTATGTCCCAAAAGTCATCATAAAACTTTGCTATTTAAAATTTCAACGTTGAGTTCATACTATCTATTTTCTATGATATCAATGAGAATTTGCAAGCCCTTCCACATACCAAGGAGCTACTTTGATATCATCGATGGATTAATGTGTGCAATAGAATTTAGAATTTAGTAGGTGTCGTGGTTCTAACTCGGACAGTGATGTAGGGGGGTGAGTATGGAGAGGCGAGATCCTAGCTATGGGGAAGTTGTTACACGCGAGGTTTACGAGTTCAGGCCCTTCTCGGAGGAAGTAATAGCCCTACGTCTCGGGGCCCGGAGGCGGTCGACTGGATTATGCGTGTATAGGTTACAGGGGTGCGAACCCTTCCTACTGAGGAGGGGGGTGGCTTATATAGAGTTCGCCGGCCCCCTCCTGCCCTCAGTAATGCAGGGTTTAAAGTACATTTAAGATTGGGCGTTACTGGTAACGCCTCTAATAAAGTGCTATAATGACCATGAAGACTACTTAACGGCTGACCGTTTGCCTACAGAGCGACTGCTGATCTCCTGGCGGTCGAGTTGATAGCTTCTTGGTCGAGTGATAGCTTCTTGGTCGAGTGTCTTAAGCCCGTCGAGTGGGATGCCTTCAAGTCGATTGAAAGGTGATTTCTCCCAGGGGTGTCCTAGAGTAGGACTCTTGGGTCAGGCCCGTGTCCCTACCCTAGGTACATGTCTTCATCATTAGCCCCCGAATGGATCGAGGTTAGAGTGGGGAAAGAGTTGGAGATCTTTCCGACTGGTTCTTCGGGCTATGTGAGCGCCTCGTTTTGGGACAATCGTCACGGATGACATTGCCAACCTTTTTCAGTCGCCTTGATCCATTCCAGGCCTTCCGTTGAGTGAATTTCTTTGTTTGTGCCATACCGAGTGCCGGCGCGATCGGGGTCTTCTGTTTTTTAGCAAGTTGTTCTGCGGCCCGCGGATGTCGCGGGATTTGGATTTTGGGAAGTGCGCGGGACGGGAGCGGCCGCAGTAATCGGAAGCGATAAAGCAGAAGTTCCTCGATCTCCGCGTCGCCTTTTTTTCCACGTACTGTGCGCGCATCTGTTGCGGGATTTGACTGGATGGCCTGGGCCTACCGGCCAGCCACTCGGGAGCGGCCCCTTATAAGTTGCCGGCTCGGGGTTTCTAAGCCGTGCGCTCTCTTCTGCTTCCTTCTTTCTTTCTTCCTCTCTTCCTTCGCCAGCCCTCCTGCGACCCTCGGCCGTACCCTAGCGCCGCGAGCCTGTGCGAGATCTCCCCGGCGACAATGGTGAAGGGCAAGACCACTGCTTTGGAGCGCGCGAAGAAGGCGGCGGCGGGGGGGAAGGGGAAGAAGTCTTCGCGAGGTGGATCTTCGTCCCGGACCACCCTGCCCAAGGGTTGGATTCAGGGTGATTGGATGCCATCGGTGCTCCGACAGGAAGACCTCGACGACATGGTCGAGGGAGGAGCCATTCCCCACGAGGCCGCGCGTCTCTCGGGGAGGGAGATCGAGCCGCAACCCCGCGACGGTGAGTGCGTGCTCCTCGCCACCCACATCGACCGAGGGTTTTCTCTGCCTCCCCATCCGTTCTTCCGGAGTTTCTTGAATTTCTTCGGAGCGCAGCTCCATCACTTTACCCCCAATTCCATAGTCTACCTTGCCGCGTTCATTTCCATGTGCGAGGCTTTCCTGGGTTGCCGTCCGCATTGGGGGCTTTTCAAGCATATCTTCACTTGCCGCTCCCAGTCGGTGAAGAAGGCCAAGTCGAGTGACGAGAAGACGCAAGTTATTCAGTTGTGCGGGGGTCTGGTGATCCAGACGAGGGGGAAGAGCTGTTTCCCCTCTATCACCTTCCCGGAGTCGGTCCGCGGCTGGCAGTCGACCTGGTTCTACTGCCAGGACCAGGCGACCCCCAGGCAGTCGACCGGTCTTCCTCCTTTTTCACTCGACCGAGCCGAGAAGCCTATCTCTCTGAAGGTCACGCCGGAGGAAAGCGCCCAGGTCAAGGTATTGGCGGGTCGAGTGGTTGAACTTGTCCGTGAGGGGGTGACTGGGATGGACCTGTTAGAGGTCTTTCTCCAGAGGCGCATCCAACCGCTCCAGGCGCGAGACCATCTGATGTGGCTGTATTCTGGCCTTGACGACACCACTCGGATCCACCCGGAGGAGGTCACCGATGAGATGCTGGAGGGGTGGTTGTCAAGCATCACGGGGAATAAAGACAACCCCCGAGGAGCCAGAAGGGTGATTCCACTCGACCACTCATATGAAGTGGATCAGGTATGTTTTTGTGTCGGATATCTGATCTTCTGTATTAGTCTTCTTTGTGTAAGTCGACTGACTTTCGTCCTGTCCGTTGTCTTCCAGGCTACCACTGAGATGTACTCGACGCCCAACGGAGCCCAAGGGCCGACCGAGGAAGGCGAGGGGAGCGGAGGCGGGAGCGGGGACGACCAGGTCGAGTGGGAGTCCGACGGTGAGGGAGAGGAGGGCGACGACATCTTCTCCAGTGAAGAGGAGGAGGAAGCTGAACCCTCCCGCCCGGAGGGACGATCCAAGCTCGCCCACGATCCAGCGCAGGAACGTGGCAAGGCGACCGCTCCTGTCGGGCAGTCGTCGAAATGCCCTCGGACTTTTTCTCCTCCGCCGACCGGGAAGGCTCCCAAGCACCCACGAACGGCGCCATCTAAGCCGCCCAAGGCCTTGCCCAAGATGAAGATAGCTGTTCCCACCATTTCGGGGTAACAACAACACTTGCTTTCCTTTGTCGACTGTGGACGGATCCTTGGTCGATTCCCTGGGCCAACTGACTAATCTTTTCTGATTTGTAGTGGAGCAACTTCTGAGATCTCTGCCAGGAACGACGACCAAGAGATGGAGGACGCTGTCACCTCCAACCCTGGTACGATCACTGCCGTCCTTCTTATGAGTCGACTGAAGTGTTGGTCGATTGAATGTTGTCCTTGCAGCTCCTCCTCATGTTATCGACCTCCCGGACGACGACGACGACGCACCATTGAGAGTGAAGAGGAAGAAGAAGGTGTTGGCTGGCAAGATTCCGCAATCCACTCCCGCGCCTGAGGCTGCAGTTCGGGATGATGGCGAACCCACTCGGGCTTCCGTGACCTTCGCTGATCCTTTGACGAGTGTGCAGCCTTCAGCGTCGACTGCAGATCCGTCTTCGCTTTTTGCTGCGTACCCCGTCCCTGAGGACCAAGCAGCTGCTGCGAAGGAGGCTGTACGCCAGGCTGGAGTCATGATGGAACAGGTAAAAGTGGCTCGGGAGGCTTGCCAGGCGGCTTACGACGCAAGCTCGGCTCTTCAGAGCAATGTCCAGGTCAGTCGACTTCAACACTTGGTCTGTTTTGGTATGTCCTTTGAAGATTCTCTTTCCCGAAGGTCTTTAAGTTTGTACACCCACTGGGTGTGTGTTTTTTTTACGAGTGGGGGCACGCTAAGTGCACCCACTGGGTGTAGTCCCCGAGACTACGGTCGGCTGCTGGCAGTCGGCTGTAGTCTTTAAATTGAGTCATAGTTTGAGTTTCTTCGCTCTGTCTGATCGGGCCATGTCGAATGGAACGGTATCCCGTCGACTGCGGGCAGTCGACGGCTTTCTCTCTCTTCTTTTTTTACTGGGTGTAGGCTTATTATCTCTTAGCTGCTCGGAAGCAACTTGTCTTTGACTCGACTCCAGGGGTCGGTCGGGTGGCCTTTGACTCGACTTCGGGGGTCGGTCGGGTGGGATAGGAACCGGTGGGGGCACGCTAAGTGCACCCACTGGGTGTAGTCCCCGAGACTATGGTGGACTACTGGCAGTCGACCGTAGTCTTAGTGTTTACTGCCTTTGTTGCTTTTTCCTTTTTACTGAAATTGTAACTCCTCCTCTCTGGCTTCAGAAATCTTGGAACCCACTTGGCTGACTTGGAGAACCAGCAAATTCAAATGAAACTTGATCTGGAGCTGGCCAGGACAGAACTGCAGACGGTCAGAGATGGCGCCGCAGGTAAGACGCGTTTGTCAACTGGTTAGTATTTCTTCGCTTTCTCCGACTCAATCATCATCTTTGCAGAAACACTGAAAGAAGCTCTGGCGAAGAAGGATCAGGACTTGGCTACTGCCCGCAAGGAGGCTGAAGACAAGACCGCTCTGGCCGCACAGAAGCTATCTTCGGTCGTCCACTTAGAACAAGAAAATACCAAGCTCAAGACTGCTCTGAATGAAGCCAACAGGGAGTGTTCACGTTGGAAGAAGGAGAACCTCACCCTGAGCGAGAAGCTGGAAGGCCTCGCTCGCGGGAGAAACGACCTGGAGAGCTACTTGGGGGACCTCGCGAAGAAGTTGTACCTTAAGCTTGAAGGTGCGCATTCAGTTCCGACTGGTTTTTGAGTCGACTCATTCTGTGAAAATTGTCTTATCCTTGAATCTTGTATGCAGAGCTTTGCCAGAATTTTGAAGAGGAAACCAGTCGAGTGGAGCCGAGCTTGGACCCTGTTAACTCTCTTGTGAAGGACGAGGCCACAATGAACATGCTCCGTCTGGAGTCTCGTGTTGACGGCGTCGTGGATTACTTGGCTCGACTGAAGGTTGCCATGACGCGGATCGACCCGACACTTTGGCCAGAATCTACGCTCCAGAATGATCTCGAGTCTCTGATGACTCGACTCAATGGAATCTCTGACCGAGTGCAGGAGTGGAAGAAGTCTTCAGCTCGGTGTGGCGCTGACGTGGCTCTGTCCCTGGTCCGCGTCCACTGTAAGGAGGTGTGGGAGGAGAAGCTGGCCACCATCCAAGTCGCCAACACGAGGAAGCACAACTTCCAGGACTTCATGGAGACATTCATTGCTGCTGCTACCTGCATCGCAGATGGGATCGACTTGGATGAGTTCGTCGCCCCTGCTAGTCCTCCTCCTCCTGAGGAATGAAAAAACTTGCCTCGGGATGCCGAGTGTATTTTGTAATCCGTTGAACTCTGCCTTAAATTCGCCTCGGAATGCCGAGTGGAAGTGTAACAGTTTTAACTCTGCCGAGCTATGGGCTCGAGTACTTTGATCTGAGGTCTCTCGGATCTTTTAGGCTTTATTTGAACTTGATTTGTGGTTGAATCTCTTTGTGGATGACCCGTCAAGTGGGAGGTTTGCTCTCCACTTGGTAGGATTTTTAAACTTAGGCAAGTGCTGACCGCAGCTAAGTCTCTTCGTAGGAGAGCTTAGGCGAGTGCTGGACTGCAGCTAAGCCCCCGAGTGGGAGGTTTGCTCTCCACTCGGTAGGATTTTTTAAACTTAGGCGAGTGCTGACCGCAGCTAAGACTCTTCGTAGGAGAGCTTAGGCGAGTGCTGGACTGCAGCTAAGCCCCCGAGTGGGAGGTTTGCTCTCCACTCGGTAGGATTTTTTAAACTTAGGCGAGTGCTGACCGCAGCTAAGACTCTTCGTAGGAGAGCTTAGGCGAGTGCTGGACTGCAGCTAAGCCCCCGAGTGGGAGGTTTGCTCTCCACTCGGTAGGATTTTTTAAACTTAGGCGAGTGCTGACCGCAGCTAAGTCTCTGCGTAGGAGAACTTAGGCGAGTGCTGGACTGCAGCTAAGCCCCCGAGTGGGAGGTTTGCTCTCCACTCGGTAGGATTTTTTAAACTTAGGCGAGTGCTGACCGCAGCTAAGTCTCTGCGTAGGAGAACTTAGGCGAGTGCTGGACTGCAGCTAAGCCCCCGAGTGGGAGGTTTGCTCTCCACTCGGTAGGATTTTTTAAACTTAGGCGAGTGCTGACCGCAGCTAAGTCTCTTCGTAGGAGAGCTTAGGCGAGTGCTGGACTGCAGCTAAGCCCCCGAGTGGGAGGTTTGCTCTCCACTCGGTAGGATTTTTTAAACTTAAGCGAGTGCTGACCGCAGCTAAGTCTCTTCGTAGGAGAGCTTAGGCGAGTGCTGGACTGCAGCTAAGCCCCCGAGTGGGAGGTTTTCTCTCCACTCGGTAGGATTTTTTAAACTTAGGCGAGTGCTGACCGCAGCTAAGTCTCTTCGTAGGAGAGCTTAGGCGAGTGCTGAACTGCAGCTAAGCCCCCGAGTGGGAGGTTTGCTCTCCACTCGGTAGGATTTTTTAAACTTAGGCGAGTGCTGACCGCAGCTAAGTCTCTTCGTAGGAGAGCTTAGGCGAGTGCTGGACTGCAGCTAAGCCCCCGAGTGGGAGGTTTGCTCTCCACTCGGTAGGATTTTTTAAACTTAGGCGAAACGGGTTCGTGGCTAAGACGCCCACTGGGGGTTCTCGTATGTAAACAGAAGTGATAGCAATCATTGGAACACTCTTGACTTTGATAAAAAAGGACTGCGGAAGTTTCTCTTATTACATCTTTATGGGAAGGAACTTAAGTGTAAAAGGGGCGGAGTAGTTCCGCATTCCAAGCTCGCGGCTCGTCGATCTGGCGATCAACATTGTAGAGGTGATACGCTCCGTTGTGGAGGACTCTGGTGATGATGAAGGGGCCTTCCCAAGTAGGAGCAAGCTTGTGAGGTTTCTGTTGATCCACTCGGAGGACCAAATCTCCTTCTTGGAAGGCTCGACTCTTCACATGTCGGGCATGGAATCGACGCAAGTCTTGCTGATAAATGGTCGATCTGATCATGGCCATCTCTCTTTCTTCTTCCAGGAGGTCTACTGCATCTTGCCGAGCCTGTTCTGCTTCGTCTTCGGTGTAAAGCTCGACTCGGGGAGCGTTGTGAAAGAGATCACTTGGCAGAACGGCTTCGGCTCCATCAACAAGAAAGAATGGGGTTCTTCCAGTCGACCGGTTAGGGGTGGTCCTCAATCCCCACAAAACTGACGGAAGCTCGTCGACCCAGGCACCTGCTGCGTGCTTGAGATCACGCATTAGCCGAGGCTTTAGTCCTTTGAGGATCAGACCATTTGCCCTTTCAGCTTGTCCATTTGACTGGGGGTGGGCGACTGACGCATAGTCGACACGAGTGCCTTGAGAGGCGCAAAAGGCTCTGAACTGGTCTGAATCGAAGTTTGACCCATTGTCAGTGATGATGCTGTGAGGGACTCCATATCTGAACGTTAGTCCTCTGACGAAACTAATAGCAGTGCTAGCATCGAGGTTCTTGATGGGTTTAGCTTCAATCCACTTGGTAAACTTGTCGACTGCCACAAGCACATGGGTGAATCCGCTCCTGCCTGTTCTCAGAGGGCCGACCATATCCAGTCCCCAGACAGCGAAGGGCCAGACGAGTGGAATGGTCTTCAGGGCTGATGCGGGTTTGTGGGACATGTTGGAGTAGAACTGACACCCCTCACACTTGTCAACTATCTCCTTTGCCATCTCATTCGCTCTTGGCCAGTAAAATCCCGCTCGGTATGCTTTGGCCACAATGGTCCGGGAGGACGCATGGTGACCGCAGGTCCCTGAATGGATCTCATCAAGAATCATCTGACCTTCTTCCGGAGTTATGCACTTCTGACCGATTCCAGTCGCGCTTTCTCTGTACAACTACCCCTTTATGACCGTGAAGGCCTTGGATCGGCGGACGATCCGTCGAGCCTCTTCCTCGTCCTCTGGGAGCTCTTTCCTTAGGATATATGCGATGTATGGTATCGTCCAGTCGGGAGTAATGGCCAAGACTTCCATGATCAGGTCGACCACAGCAGGAACTTCGACTTCAGTCGGATCTGTGGCACTTTTCGGTTGTGGGGCTTCTTCTGTGAAAGGATCCTCCTGGACTGACGGCGAGCGGATGTGCTCCAAAAACACATTGCTGGGAATGGCTTCTCTCTTGGAGCCTATCTTTGCCAGATCATCAGCTGCTTGATTTTTGAGTCGGGGGATGTGATGAAGCTCTAACCCCTCGAATTTCTTTTCTAGCTTTCTCACTGCATTGCAATAACCAGTCATAGCTGGACTTCTGACGTCCCACTCCTTCATCACCTGATTAACCACCAAATCTGAGTCGCCATAGACCATGAGGCGACGGACGCCGAGTGAAATGGCCATGCGCAACCCATACAAAAGTGCTTCATACTCTGCTTCATTGTTGGAGGAATCGAAGTGAATCTGGAGAACATATCTGAGCTTATCTCCTCGGGGGGAGACTAGAACTACCCCAGCACCGGAACCATTCAGCATCTTAGATCCATCGAAGAACATGGTCCAGCGCTCCGAGTGAACTTGAGTCGGAAGCTGTTGTTCAATCCACTCGGCGACGAAATCTTCGATCGCTTGGGACTTAATAGCCTTCTTTGCTTCAAACCTGATATCTAAGGGAAGGAGTTCAATCGCCCACTTGGCCACTCGACCAGTTGCATCTCTGTTATGCAGTATCTCTGACAGTGGGGCGTCGCTGACGACTGTAATGGAGTGGTCAGAGAAGTAATGTGCAACCTTCTTCGTGGTCATGTAAATCCCATATACAAGCTTCTGGTAGTGAGGGTATCTTTGTTTTGAAGGAGTCAAAACTTCAGACAGATAATAGACTGGGCGCTGAACTATGAAGGCCTTTCCTTCTTCTTCCCGCTCGACCGTGAGTACTGTACTGACAACTTGTCCTGTGGCCGCAATGTACAGCAGCAGAGGCTCTTTGCTGATTGGGGCAGCAAGCACCGGCTGGGTGGAGAGCAGAGCTTTGAGTTCTGCAAACGCTGCGTCAGCTTCTGGAGTCCACTCGAACTTGTCAGACTTCTTCATCAGTCGGTAAAGAGGCAATGCCTTTTCACCGAGGCGAGAAATGAATCGACTCAAAGCGGCCAAGCAACCTGTAAGCTTTTGGACATCGTGCACGCGCACAGGACGCTTCATCTGGAGTATGGTGCCAATTTTCTCAGGATTGGCGTCGATCCCTCGTTCGGAAACGAGAAAACCGAGTAACTTTCCGCCTGGAACTCCGAATGTGCATTTTGATGGATTGAGCTTGATATCATACCTCCTGAGGTTGGCAAAAGTTTCGGCAAGGTCAGCTCACAGGTCGGAACCTTTGCGTGACTTGACCACAATATCATCCATGTATGCCTCCACATTCCGACTGATTTGAGTGAGTAAACACTTCTGAATCATTCTCATGAACGTGGCTCCGGCATTTTTGAGGCCGAACGGCATAGTGACATAACAGAAGCATCCGAATGGGGTGATGAAAGCTGTTTTGATTTCGTCGGGTCCATACAGACGGATCTGATGGTATCCGGAATAAGCATCTAGAAAAGACAATCTCTCGCACCCCGCAGTCGAGTCGACTATTTGGTCGATGCGAGGGAGAGGAAAATGATCTTTCGGGCAGGCCCGATTGATATGTTTGAAATCAATGCACATGCAAAGTGACTTGTCCTTCTTGGGGACCATGACGACATTGGCGAGCCACTCGGAGTGGTAAATTTCTCGGATGAACTCTGCTGCTAAGAGCCGAGCCACCTCCTCGCCAATGGCTTGCTTCTTCTGGACGGCGGACCGCCGAAGATGTTCCTTCACAGGCTTGAATTTTGGGTCGACCCGTAGACGGTGCTCAGCCAGCCCCTGGGAACTCCAGGCATGTCGGAGGGTTTCCATGCGAAGATGTCCTAGTTCTCACGGAGGAGCTGGATGAGCGCTTCCTCCTATTTGGAGTCAAGCGTCGTTGAGATGTGAGTCGGGGCAGCATCGGGGTCGGTCGGGTGAACATTGACTGTTTTTGTTTCACCGGACGACTGAAAAGCTGATTCTGAAGCAGGCTTCTTGGCTCGTAGCAACTCGCTTGGGTCGGCAGTCTTTTGGTACTCGTGCAGCTCGACCACTGCCATCTGAGCATCTGCAATCTTTGAGCCCTTCTGAAAGCACTCTTCCGCCTTCTTCCGATTGCCTGTGATAGTGATCACACCTTTGGGGCCAGGCATCTTCAGTTTGAGGTACACGTAACATGGCCAGGCCATGAAGCGTGCGTAAGCTGGCCTGCCCAAAATGGCGTGATAAGCACTTTGGAAGTCCACGACCTCGAATGTCAATTTTTCCTTGCGGTAATTCTTTGAATCACCAAAAACCACATCAAGAGCGATCTGGCCGAGTGATTGGGCTTTCTTCCCAGGAATGACTCCATGGAAACTCATATTACTGGTGCTGAGTCTAGACATCGGAATGCCCATTCCTTTCAATGTTTCAGCATATAATATGTTCAGGCCACTGCCTCCATTCATCAGGACTTTAGTCAGTCGAGTGCCTTCAACAATTGGGTCGACCACCAAAGCTTGCCTCCCAGGGGTGGCAATGTGCGTCGGGTGATCAGATTGGTCGAATGTGATGGCAGTCTGGGACCACTTCAGGTAACTGGGTGTTGCCGGGGCAACCATGTTCACCTCTCGGTTAATGACTTTCAGTCGACTTTTGCTTTCGACATCGGCAAAAATCATCAGGGTGGAATTGACTTGGGGGTATCCATCGTCACTGTCTTCCTTATCCTCGATTCTGTCCGACTCTTTTTCCTTGTCCTTGGACTGTTTTCCTTGGAACTGCAGGATCAGGAGCCGGCACTGTCGAGTGGTATGCTTTGGGTAAATGAAATTACCCTCTTCATCCTTCTTGGTGTGGATGTGACATGGCAGATCCAAAACATCGTTTCCATCTTGATCCTTGACTTTTTTGGGCTTCCAGGTGCCCTTGGGTTTTCCCTTGAAGCTTCCCTGGGCTACGGCCAGGGCCTCCCCAGGAGCGGCCGGCTCGGCCTTCCGCTTCTGCTTCCGATTGGAATTGCCTCCAGTTTCCTGGGCGACTGCTTTCTTCTTGCCACTCTGAAGTCGATCTTCGTCTTCTCCGTTAGCATACTTGGTGGCAATCTCCATCATCCGATTCAGAGACATCTCTCCAGTTCGACCGAACTTCAGATTCAACTCTTTGTATTTAACACCTTCCTTGAAGGCACAAACCGCTTGATGGTCCGACACGTTCTCAACCGAGTGATGCAGTGTGATCCACCTCTGGATGTATTCCCTCAGAGTTTCATTCGGCTTCTGCACGCAAGACCGCAGCTCGGTTAGGCCTGCGGGTCGCTTGCATGTTCCTTCAAAGGTTGTGATAAACACTCGGGAGAGGTCCTCCCAAGTGTAAATGCTGCTGGGTGCCAACTGATTTAGCCATGCTCTGGCCGAGCCCTCTAACATGAGAGGCAAATGCTTCATGGCCACCTCGTCATTGCCACCGCCAATCTGTACAGCCACTCGGTAATCTTCGAGCCAGGTGTCAGGCTTAGATTCACCGGTGAACTTGCCGATTCCAGTCGCCAACCTGAAATTGGGAGGTATCACTGCGGCTCTGATGGCTCGACTGAAACACTCTGGCCCTGAAGCGCGTACTCTGCTGCTGGCAGGAGCATCTCTGTTGTGGCCTTCTCGATGAGCTCTGTTCCTGTTAACCAAACCTTGAACGAGGATGGATCTCGCATCAAAGCCTGGGTCTCTGGGGTCGACTGGAACCCTCTGCCCAACGCTACGAGGGCGTCTGTCATCTTGCCGTCGAGGCGCATATGACCCACTCCTCGGGGGAGGGGTTGGCACTCGACGTCGATCATCACGGTCGAATCGGTGATCATACTGCTCATTCCTCCTGTACTGATCATACTGGCCACCACGTCCCTCGCGCCTCGGGGGCGATCTCGGGCTGTGAGCTGACTCGACTGTATCTATCGCGACAGACCGACTGTGGATCCTATTCCGCGACTGAGAGACAGTGGAATTCTGGTCTCCCGCCGCCCGGAGCAATGCTCTGATCTGTAACAAGCCCCTGCCAGCCTCCGACTGGGAGGGCTGAATCGATTCTGCTATACGGGCCGCGGCGGCCAGATTCTGAACTGGGGTTCGATATACCTGCGTCGGCGGGAAGAGCTGGCGTCGACTAGACTCGGGAGCCCGCTGACGCACTTGCTCGTCGAGTGCTCGCTGGAGATTCTCCAGTCGAGTGCGCTCGGCCAAGTTGGCCAAACACGCGTCCTCCAAGGCCCGGGCCTCGGGGGTCTCCCCGACGATAGGAGTGCGGAGCGCGTCCATGTTCCGGCGGCGAAGCTCCTCTCGCTGCAATGACGTGAGAGGTTCGGGGAGATATTCGTCATGGGGATGCGACGGATCGCCCCCACCCGCGCCTCCGTCAGTGCGAGGGAAACCAGGGGGACTGTGTGTTCCATCGACCGCCAGAACCTCAGCCGCTGGATCGCTGCTGTCGCACTCGGATGCGGTCTCCACGGAGCCAGTCGACAGATCGAACAGGCCGTAGAGGGATTGGACGGGCTCGATGGCCGCGACTTGCGGGGCTGCCGATTGGCGGGCCACGGCGTGCCTCACCCACCGCTGAAGTCTCGACCGACCGGAGCGCTTGCGCTGGTGGGAGACAGGGCGGGGAGACGATACGGGGGCCGACCCATATTGGGTCGACGGTTGCCGCAGGAGGACGCCGCGAACGCATGCGCGGAAATGTGTCGCACCGCGGGCGGGGAGCGCGTCGATGTCGAGCGGCGCCTCCTGAAGCCAGGCAGAGTCGTCGATGATGAAGGTGAACGCGCCGAGACGGATCTCGCGGTCCTCCACCAAAACTCCGCAAGAAAATATGATCAAAGGGATCGAGAAAAATCACAACTTCTCCAACTAAGCGCTAAGATTCTGGCCCCACGGTGGGCGCCAACTGTCGTGGTTCTAACTCTGACAGTGATGTAGGGGGTGAGTATGGAGAGGCGAGATCCTAGCTATGGGGAAGCTGTTACACGCGAGGTTTACGAGTTCAGGCCCTTCTCGGAGGAAGTAATAGCCCTACGTCTCGGGGCCCGGAGGCGGTCGACTGGATTATGCGTGTATAGGTTACAGGGGTGCGAACCCCTCCTACTGAGGAGGGGGGTGGCTTATATAGAGTTCGCCGGCCCCCTCCTGCCCTCAGTAATGCAGGGTTTAAAGTACATTTAAGATTGGGCGTTAC